>NC_090027.1:22474348-22774348 GCF_037176765.1 Anolis sagrei
GCGTCGTTCATGATTCGCGTGTGCTCCAGGATCGGGAAGCCATCGGCAATGGACTGGACCTTCCTTGCTGCCTTCTCTATCTCTGCCTTGAGGTCTGCAAAAGTGGTGGTGAAAACCCTATTGTAAGCCATGATATAAACATAAAGATAACAGCTCAGATTCAGAGCCAAGTTCTGGATCAAATTGGGTCCCACCTAGGAAGCTTATCACTAGGTATAAGACTTTGGGTTTATACTCTAAGGGCACGTTTAGTTTATCACAGTTGCTGCACTTGTTTCTTCCCAATCCGTGAATTGCTCCTCTTTCTCCATGGGGCCAAGTACAATAATTTGCTTGAACTAACACGATGAGTGTAATAATGTCCTAAAACTGCCAAGCTGGGTGTGATAATGTCATCAAACTAACAAGCTGAGTAATATAAGGCCCTAAAACTCCCAAGTTGAGTGTGATAATAGCCTAAAACCAATGAACCGTGTGACAATGTCCTTGTTGGGGTTCAGCCTCCGTGTGAACCTGACCCTCGGCCTCCGTGTGAACCTGAACCTGATTCTCTGATTGTATTTCCTGATGCAACTGAACAGGCTACTGAACATGTATTTTTCCCTGATGGTTTGGAAACTGTTGATTCTGAAGGCAGTGACTTGGAAAGTGAAACTACACATCCTGATGAGAATGTTTCAGAATCAAGTGGTGATAACTCTCCAGAGGAGCTAGCACCTGCCTTTTTTAATGAGGATAGGAGAGGACGGATTTGGAAAAACAGGAGTGAATCACAGAGTCTGCGAAGGTCAAGTAGATTAAAGGAAAAGGAGGCTTCAAAGCCTGGAGGCATGTCCTGAAACAGTTTCTTTAGTTTTAACTGTCTCCCCCTGGGCTGTCTTGTTAGATCAAGCATTGTTTAGACTGAGGCATTACCTTGGCAGATTTCCCGGTTCCCATGGCCTGCATTCCCAGAGGCTTCTAGTTTCCAAGTACGGTTAGTGAGATGCTAACAGGTTCCAGGTTTTTATAGTGTTGTTTTTGGAATTTTGATCTAGTTCATAGATATTCCTGACTGCTGAATTTTCTGTGGCTTTTTGGAATTTGTATTTTCCTCTATTTTGTAACCATTTTTCACCAATAAAAAAGGATTGTTTTTTCCTACAGTCAAGTGTGGTGGATTAATATCTTATGGTCTTGGTTCCTGATCTGGGTTGCAACAGTCCTAAAACTTATGAATAGAGTAATATAATGCCCCAAAACTCATAAGCTTAGTGTAATAATGTCCTAAAAATCTCAAGCGTATTGTGATAATGTTCTAAAATTAACAAGTTGAGGTCAATAATATTCAACAACTAACTAGTAAAATAATGCCTTAAACCTGACAAGCTGAGTGTGACAGTGTCCTAAACTTAATGAGTAGAGTGTGATAATGTCCTAAAACTAATAAGCTGAGAGTGATAATTTCCTAAAAGTCACATGTTGTGATAATGTTCTAAAATTAACAAATTGGGTGCAAGCATATCCTAAAACTAACACTTTAGGTGCAGTAATTCCCTAAAATACCAAGCTGAGTGTGATAATGTTCTAAAATTAACGAGTAGAATGCAATAATATCCTAAAACTATCAAGTTGATTTTTTAAAAATGCCCTAAAACCACTAAGGTGAGTGTGATAAAGTCCTAAAACTAACAAGCTAAGTAAAATAATATCCTAAAACTGGCAAGTTGAGTGTAACAATGTCCTACAACTCACACGTCGAGTATGATAATGACGTAAAGCTAACTAGCTGAGTGTAATAATGTCCCAAAAGTCACAAGCTGAATGTGATAATGTTCTAAAATTAACAAATGGAATGAAATATCCTAAAACTAACAAGTTATGTTAAATAAAGCCCTAAAACTACCAAGCTGAGCAAAATAATGCTCATAAACTGCCAAGTTGAGTGTCATAGTATCCTGAAACTCATGAGTAGTGAGTGATAATGTCCTAAAACTAATAATCAGCATGAGAATGTCCTAAAAGTCAGAAGCTGAGTGTGATAAAGTTCTAAAATTAGCAAATTGTGAACAATAATATCTTAAAACAAGTAAGTTGCAGTAATGCCATAAAACTACCAAGCTGAGTGTGATAATTTCCTAAAACTAACAAGCTGAATGCAATGCTGTCTTAAAACTACCAAACTGGGTGCAATAATGTCCTGAAATGAACACGTTGTGTGCAATAATGTCCTAAAATCCACAGGATTAGTATGATAATGTCCTAAAACTAAGCAGCAATGAACGGGAAAGCAAAACTTTCCACTGTTACATCCAGGCTAAGATCCCAAACCTTGGATCTCCTCGAGAAGAACTTGAAAAGAAAAGGTGTATTTTGCCATGATTGAAGCCTTCCTCTGGTTTGTATATCCTGCAAGGGGAAGGTCTACTTTGAATGTGTGATAAAGTCCTAACTCACCTCTAACAACCTCAGCCATCTTTGCACTGGCCACTTCTGGGATCGAGTTGAAACTCCTATTGGCCTAAAAGGGCAGAAACCAGAGTTCAGCATCAGATCTGATGTGGATTTGGCTTAAAGGGGAGCAGAAGTTCCTCCCATCCTTCAAGATTCCTCCATCACTTACCCGCTCAATCATTTCAGTGAAGTTTGCCTTGGGGAGGCCATGCAAGGTTTTCAACACTCTTTCGACGGATGGTACCTAAGGAAGAAATCACCAATAGAAGACTAGTAATGAAAGACAGATCAATTTGTGCCATAACATTTCCAGTTTCTGGTTGTGGAAGCTGGACAGAGAAGGAAACGGACTGAAAGGAAATCCATTCATTCAAAATAAAGAAGTCTCTGGATACTGTGTGTCACCTCTCAACGTATGGTAACACCATGAATTTCATAGGGTTTTCTTATGGAGGTGTCCTGAATTGCCCTTCAAAAACAGCCTTTAGACAATATTGAAAGTAAAAGAAAAATGCTTTACTCCAGCAAACACAAAGGATAAGCAAAATGCAATTGAAAAGTGCAAAAGAAAACAAGGAAGTCTTAATCCAGACACAAATTCAAGTTTCTTACAAGGTCCTCAAAAGAAGCACCAGTCTTCCATCAGACAACAGACGATGAACAAAGTTCTTAGCAGCAGACACAAAGCAAAATTCCATAGGAGTGAAAACAGCAGTATCAGGACCGTTGTTAAGAGAGAAAGCAGATAATCCTGCCTCTGATTTATAGCCCTGAATTCCTCATGCAGGAGGATATAGGGTGTCTCCTAATTAGCTCAACGTTTTTAGCAGCTATTCTGGCTGAATGGTGTATGTGCTCTGTCTTAGTCTCTCTAAAAATGTGGGCACTTTCAAACCCACATCGTCTGATTCTTCTTCTCCCTCTAAATCCTGAGCACTTCCCTGGTCCCCTTCCTCTTCCGAAGATGAGGAATCCCCAACAGGAAGGAAGCCTCGGTTCTTTCCTCTGAAATAGGAACCAGGCAGCATTTGGGAATCATTAGCAATTCCAGTCTTGGAAAATGTTCTCCTCCATAGACTGCCACCTCCAAAATTCCCAAATCCATCCAATTCTGGGAGTAATAATCCCAAAAGGCCTCTTCTTCCATGTTTTGGGAGTTCTTGCTTGCAGCATTTGTGGGAAAGGGACTAAATTCAGATCTTGCGTGTGTATATCTCTGTGTGTCTTCAAGGTGACAGCCAACTTATGATGATAATAATGCATTCCATCGAGTGCTCATGTGCTCCAAGTCACCTATGAACTTATGGTGACTCCATGAATTTCATAGGGTTTTCTTAGTGATGGTTTTGGCAGTTCCTGACTCTGAAATGCCATGGCATTCATTCTAGGCTTCTTCCTTTTGACTAAAACTCCCATCATGATGGGCCGGAGGATGCTTGGAGTGGTAATGCACAAAGGCAATGTTTCCCATGCTCTGGAAGGTCTAAGCTTGCAGCATGTGGGGGGAAAGGAAGAAGGATCTTGTATTTTTGTAGGCAATTTCATAAAGTATCTGTGTGGGATGAATGGATGGAATGAAATTGTATGATTGAGGTCTGGCTAGGGTCTGATTAACTGAATGAAGAAGGACAGTGAGCATGATGTTGAATGTATGTGGAGTGAGTGCTGAGTAAAGCCTGATTAACTGAATGAAAAAGGATGGGGAGTATGAATACTGAATGTATGTGAGTGAATGCCAAAAAAAGCCTGATCAACTGAAGGAAGAAGGATAGTGAACATGAACATTGAATGTATGTTGAGTGAATGCTGAGTAAACCTGATCAATTGAATGAAGAAGAAGAATGAGGAGTATGAATATTGAATGTATGTGGAGTGAATGCTGGGTAAGTGTGATGTTTTCCTTTTTGTCTATGTAATTCGGTAGTACCCAACCAGAGGCGACCCTAGGTAATTTTCAATGGTAAGCAAACAGTATTTTGGTGCCCCCTCCCCAACCAATCACTGATATATATTTTCTGTTCGTCGTGGGAGTTCTGTGTGCCATATTTGGTTCAATTCCATAATTGGTGGAGTTCAGAATGCTCTTTGATTGTAGGGGAACTATACATCCCAGTAACTACAACTCGCATATGTCAAGGTCTATTTCCCCCCAAGAGTGCCTCAAGAGCACCCCTGCGCAAAATCAACTATACTGCAAATGCTTACTTTGCGTAATGGGTTGAGCCACCCCTGTACCCAACCTGTGGTCCATCGACCACCAGTGGTCCACAAGAATGAAAATATGGTGTGCGGCCTCACCATTACTACACTGCTGCCTCAAAACCTTTTGGTACTAATGTTGGACATGTGGTCCCTGGTCAAAATGGTCCTTGGTCAAGTAGTCCCTGGTCAAAGTGGTCCCCGATCAAAGTGGTCCCTGGTCAAGTGGTCCCTGGTCAAAGTGGTCCTTGGTCAAGTAGTCCCTGGTCAAAGTGGTCCCTGGTCAAGTAGTCCCTGGTCAAAGTGGTCCCTGGTCAAAAAAAGGTTGGGAACCACTGATATAACCAATATATAGCAATTCTAAAACCCAGAACTGGGTTATGTGTGTCCTGCTTCTTTCTATGAAAGTTCCTGATACTCTGTCCTACTGAAAACAGATGAAATAACATTTTAAAGTTCAAAAAGTATTCATGGCACGTGTGTATCTTCAAGTCACCTGTCAGTTTATGGCAGCCCTGTGAATTTCAAATGGTTACTTGGGCAGCAAACCCTCCAAGGTGGTCTAGCCGGTTCCTTCCTCTGAAATATCACCTAAGGTACTTGGAATTCCTTCCTCCATTTCAGGAAAAACACCAGAGAAGCTTTGAGATTCGCAAACACCCTGTTTTGGCACAGCAACACACTCTGGAAGGACTTACTCTCCGGTAGTTGACCCCCAACTCCAGGTTCTCTGCTCTGTTGAAGGCACTCTGACAATAGGCACAGCGGGGGTCCCTCAGAAGGAAAACAATGTTGTCCTTCCTCTCCTTCAGCGCTGACTCCAGCTCATCCTGGTGCCGGATCAGGACCTGGACCGTCGTGTTGAGAGTCCGCAAATGGTGCAGTGAGTTCTGTAGGTCTGAAAACAGTAAGGCTAAACTCATTTGTGTACATGAAGCACAGGAACAAGTCTACACTGGCAAATTGTTCAAAGGAATTCCGGAAAGCATTGCAATAGCAAATACAAAGCCCGGCTTATTTTGCAGTCATAGACAAGATGTTATGATAATGGAAACTGCTATGATTGTATAATGAATGTTATTGTTCTAATCTATTGTTTTTTATGGTTTTATGGTTTTATATTGTTGTTATTTTGTGATATTGCGGCATTGATTTGTTGCCAGTGTTAGGTGCTCTGAGTCCCCCCTCGGGGGTTGAGAAGGGCGAGGTAGAAATGTTGTAAATAATAAATACAAGAGGTCGTTTGCTGCAGTTCCAGCCATTATCGGAGGGAGACCCTAACACAAATGAATTGCAATAAGCGGATATAGGTGGTTCCTTTACCTTGTACTCTGCCTTTCATTGCAGCCATGGCCAGATACACTGTTCCTTTGAGCACCAACTGGATGGTGCTGCCGATGCTCCGTCCGACGTCTGCAAAGCATAAAGCAGCCATAAGTCAGGTGCCATTGGCCAGTTTTCAACTCTTATTGTATTTATAATAAAATGCCTATTGCTACATACATAGACTTCTGTCTGCTGCTGATCCATGCCAGCAGCATGCAAACATTTGCCATCAAAGCAACCTTACCATTCCTGTTTGGAAGCCTCTTTCTAGTCTGAAAGTCTCTAGAATTGGGCTTCTTGTGTAGCTTGATTGCACCTTATCTCTTCCGATCTTAGAAGCAAGGGGCCACAAAAGCTTTAGGAGTAGTTTTAGGGCTTTGGAAACGCACCCTTGGTCTGCTTATTGTGTGCCTTAAACTTGAAAAGTTTATTGTTGTCATATTTGTTATATTTATTTATATCAACTTTGGTGAGTCACTTGGTGTATTCTTTTTTGTTCTGTACGTTTTTGGGCTCTTTGTGATAGACTTTGGTCTCCACTATCAGCAGATTGACTTGGCAAAGAGGATGTTGTGTAAGCACAATACATGATGGATTGTTCCACATTTGCAAGGAACATATTATTAAAATACACACCCCATGTCTAATAAATGTGTGTGTGTGTGTGTGTGTGTGTGTGTGTGTGTGTGTAGCACCACTTTCCAAGGCACATGGAGCAGTGGGAAAGCATGCATAAGATAATAGTCTTCCAACAGACCAGTCAAACCAGGCATTACCTTTTAGGAAATTAATATATGTCCCCAAATAGTGTTTTGAATACAATTCCCCCAAACTTAAAGGATCAAAAATCCATGTTTTGCAAAGACATAGTTAACTTATGCAATGTTGGCCATTTAAAGAATAATAACAATGCCTGTAGTATGGTGTTATTACTCATTATTATATTGTACTATAGAGTCTCGCTTATCCGACCTTCACTTATCCAACATTCCGTCTTATCCGACGCTCTTATCCGATGCCCCCTTTTCCTCCAGCATTTGCCCTTCAATTAAAGGAGCACTCCCCAACTCTCTCTCAATTCCCAATAAGTGAAATAGGCAAGAGGAGGAGAAGGGAGGAAAGGGGGAAAGGAGGCAGGACCAGAAGCGGAAGCACCCTCCCTTCTTCCCTCTGTGATTTCTATGCTCTTCTTCCACATCTGGCACTTCCTGCTGGGCCTTCTAGTCCTGAGGCATTGCCTTGCCTTAACTCTTTGAGTCCCTGTTGTTAGTATTGTAGTGTCTAGCGCCATGTTGGATGGGTAATGGTAGGAGACTCTGTATTATCTGACATTTTCGTTTATCCGACGTTCTGCCGGTCCGTATATGTCAGATAAGTGAGACTGTTATGTTACAATTTGTTGTGATAATATTATTGTTATTATCATTCCATATTTAACTTTCCTCTGATTCCACTTGGCATTCAATGCAATAATGGTGACTAACTTCATCACAAAGCCATGCAAGCATATAAATGAATGTATATGTGTTTTGCAAGGTCTTTGCCCTTCTCTGCAAAAGCGTGCCTCAACAAACTACAACTCCCAGGATCACATAGCATTGAGCCAAGGCAGTTAAACTGCATTACAACTCTACAATGTAGATGCACGCCCACCAAACTCCCTCCCCACCCCCATGCAATCATATGAAAGTTTTCCTGAACTTAAATCTCAGTGCTGACTTAAGGGCTAAATTTGAGTCCATGCAAAATTATGGCATGTTTTGATGCACATTTAATAAGTTCCACGTCTAAAAATGCAATAGATCAAAGTGATCCAGAGATCTGTTCAGGAAAGAGGCCACTCACTGTCCAGGTCTTGGAGGATTTGCTCTTTGGGGACGGCCACCTGATCCACCGCTCTCTGGACTCCCTGTTGAAAGAGGAAGAGAAACCCTCTGAAAAGGTTGGAGGAGGAGTGGCATCCATATCTACGAGGCTTATCCGGAAAGTAAAATTACAATTTTTTTTGAAAATACAGAGAATGGATATATTTTAATGAAATTTACATGTAGCCTAGGTATTATATTATTTTTCCACATCATCAGCATTCGGTTCAATACATTTAGTCATCTGTGGGATGAGTCTTTGATGCCTGTGTCATAGAAGTTTCCCTCCGCCTTTTTCAGCTGGTTTGCCACTTTGATCTTCACCTCGTAGTCGTTGGAAAAGTGTTTATTCCATCCAGGTGTTCCTTCAATTGAGTGAACAGATGATAGTCACTGGGTGTGAGATTGGGGCTGTGAGAGAGGTGACTGAAAACATCCCAACCCAATGAAGTCAACAACTCTTGTGTTGCATGAGCGATATGTAGATACGCATTGTCGTGAAGGAGACAGACTCCCGCTGCAAGCATCCCACAACGTTTGTTTTGGATGGCTTTTCATGCTCTTGCAATATATTCCGTACCCATTTTGTCACACATTGTCTTGACATTACATCCGCTCCATAAACTGAACCCATGAATCACAGCGGCGTTCATGCCCTTAGCATTTAGGTAGCGCATTACAGCATAAACTTCACACTTGGAGGGAAACGGAATGAGGACGCTCCTCTCTAACCTCCACCACAACGCCAGTTGATGAGCTACTGGTGCCTGGCACTGCTCGTTCGCTTCCATTGGCTTCCCGCTGCACAGCAGTGATACCAACTTCCCCCAAGAAAATTCCCTGCAAGAGCTACGTGCCTTGTCACCTTACTTTCCAGATAACCCTAGTATGTAATACCATGTAACACATTTTTCCCCTGGGTTATTAATGTTATTTCCTAATTAGTTCTATCACAAAAACATGGGAAGAGTTTATTCAACTGCAAACACTTTGCTTTTAAGGGGCATCCTGCTATAGCACATATTGCTCTAGTTTTTCAATGTGTTGTGGCACAGCAAGCAGCAGGGGATTTTTCTGGACCGCAAGAAGATCTAACCAGTCCATCCTCCAGGAAATAAAGCCCGGCTGCTCACTGGAGGGAAGGATATTAGAGGCAAAGATGAAGTGCTTTGGCCACATCATGAGAAGATAGGAAAGCCTGGATAAGACAATGATGCTGGGGAAAATGGAAGGAAAAAGAAAGAGGGGCCAACCAAGGGCAAGGTGGATGGATGGGATCCTTGAAGTGACTGGCTTGACCTTGTAGGAGATGGCAGTGGCCACGGTCCACAGGGAGCTCTGGCCTGGGCTGGTCCAGAAGGTGACCAAGAGTCCGAAGCGACTGAATGAACAAATAATAACAAACAACAACAATGTAATAGTATTTCTATCTTCCTGCCTGGCCCCCTGGGGTCTCTCTCAACTCTATTTGTCCAATGATGATGATGATGATGATGATGATCATGACGACTCTGGTGCAAGCCACTGGTGATCAGCACAGTGGGTGCAGTGCCTAAAGTCCTTGGCCTACACTCAAAAATAACTGGTGCTGACAAAATTACCATCTGTCAGTTGCAAAAGGCATTACTGGGATCTGCATGCATTATTCGCCGATACATCACTTATTATTATTATTATTATTATTATTATTATTATTATTATCTTTATTTGTATCCCGCTAGCATCTCCCGAAGGACTCGATGCGGCTTACAAAGGCCAAGGCCTCAAACACAACATAACAATATACAAACTTAAAGCAAATTAAAAACAGTTAAAGCAATATTAAAACAACAAGCAATGAAACAATGCACCAGGACACAATAAAACTGGGCCGGGCCAGAGTAATGGGTACAGATTAAAAGTGCTGATGGGACAGGTGATATGTAGGATTATAGGGTAAATGCAGTGTGCCAGTAATCTTAATTTCTAATTAAGTGCTTCTGGGACTTGTTGTTGGAGTTTTCCTATTCTGGAAAGGCACATCGGAATAGCCAAGTTCTTTCTAAAGGCTGCCAATGTAGGGGCCTGTCTAAGATCTTTGGGGAGGGTGTTCCAGAGTCAGGGAGCCACCACAGAAAAGGCCCTGTCTCGCGTCCCCACCAGGCATGCCTGCAACACAGGCGGAATCGTGAGCAGGGCCTCTCTGGATGAACAAAGTGAGCACGTGGGTTCATAAACGGAGATGCGGTCACGCAGGTAGGATGGTCCCAAACTGTTTAGGGCTTTGTAGGTAAGTACCTGCACCTTAAATTGGGCTCGGAAAATAAACGGCAGCCAGTGGAGCTCCTTGAATAGGAGGGTTGACCTCTCTCTAGTCCTAGACACTTGGGAAGTGTCCGACGTATGATCCAATACAACAACCAGCATAGTGATCTTGTTTGCTGTGTACTAATCTTGTTGTGTTTCAAATAATAATAATGCAACAGTAGTTCTATCTTCCGGCCTGGCAGAAGAGGGTTGGATTGGATGGCCCTTGGGAGTCTCTCCCTTCCAGTTCTTATGACTCTAAGCATTTTGAAAAGGTCATTCAAAAGCAAGGATTATGAACAGTACAGCGGCTTTATTGAGTAAGCCTTTTGCCCTGGAACGTTCAGTTCCCAAAGGGAGCCAACGCAGGGCTATTTCGTTTTCAGTATGTTATTAGATGCAATATATGGAATATTTAGTTTAATGCGGTGCAGGGAAGCAAATGAAGGTTATGTGTGCATGCACGCACAGAGACACCCGGCTTAACCCCAAGCGGCTGCCTCCATTTTTCCACTTCTGGCAAAGTGATGCTTGCAATGGCACATGGGCCCAATTTTCACTTGGGGCAAACCCTCTGGTGCAGCAAAGCCCTTTCCCTGCCTTTGCCTTGCTGTGCGCTTGCAAAAAGGGCAAGCGTCACTGCTTTCGGCGTGCCCTGGATTTGTGTCTCAAAGGACACCCGCCTGCCAGAGCGCATTAGTGGCACATCATGCTTTGAGGCTGCGACGAGGACTGCCAGATGGAGAGGCGGCCAAAGCAAGTGGCGCGAAAATCTGCAAGAAGCGATGTCTCCAGCGGCATCGGCAACAACAGAGTATCACAGCCTCTGGCTGACTCACTTTAGAGACACGCAACTACACCGCAGTGTTAATGAACTTTGACACCACTTTAACTGCCGTGGGTTGATGCTTATAGCATCTCCAGAATTGTAGTTTGGTACAGGAGGCAAAAACCTTTGTAAAACTACAACTCCAAGGATTTGCGGTTTGCCTCGCTTTCTCTGCCAAAAACTCCCAGGATTCTAGAGCACTGAGTGGCAGTTAAAGTGGTGTGAAACTGCATTAATCCCACAGTGTAATCCCACCTGTAACTTCTTGATATGAGCTTCATAATAATTTTGGTTAATGGACGTTCTTTGACTGTTCTGTGCATTTTTGGCTGTGAAAAAGCCTCTGATTATTATTAATCAAAGGGCCCAGGCAGGAAGACAGAACTGCTATTACATCATCATCATCATCGGATCCCTGGTGGCGCAGTGGATTAAACCCCTGTGTCGGCAGGACTGAAGACCGACAGGTCGCAGGTTCGAATCCGGGGAGAGCGCGGATGAGCTCCCTCTATCAGCTCCAGCTCCTCATGCGGGGACATGAGTGAAGCCTCCCACAAGGATGATAAAACATCAAAACATCTGGGCATCCCCTGGGCAACGTCTTTGCAGACGGCCAATTCTCTCACACCAAAAGCGACTTGCAGTTTCTCAAGTCACTCCTGACACAACAAAAATTATCATCATCATCATCATCATCATGGTGGTAAGGTATCTGCTCGCTGGGTCCCCCGGCTACTCACACCTTTCCAGAAGCAGGAACAAGTCGAATGCTTTCAGGCTCTCTTGACAATGATGTGCCATGAAAACCATGAGGATGCTGTCAACAGAGTGACCACACAGGATGATAGCTGGGTCCATCACTAGGATCCTGAAACTCAAGTCCAGTTGATGCTATGGAAGCATCTTGACTCACCGCCTCCAAAGAAGGCATGTCCCCTACTCTTGGGAGGCAAGGTCATGCTTATAGGATTTCGGGACCAGAACGGAATAGGATTGATGGATTTCCTTGCAAAGGGTCCCATGATTCACTGCTGCAGAAACTGCGGGAGGTCATCAAACCAAGAGACAATGTGGCATCCTCACCAAAGGTGTCCTTTGCCTTCTGAAAGGCAATGCACCCTTTCACAACTCACTTGTTGCCCAAATGGAAGAAGCATGCTCCTCTGGCTTTGGAATTCTCCCGCTTCTCCATGATTCACCCGACCTCGTACCATTAGACTTCCACCTCTTTCCAACAAGGAAGCTATTTTTTGAGGGGCAAGCATTTTTCAGGTGATGAGGCTCAAATTTCTGAAGTCACAACATGGCTTTTGGAACAACCTGTTGATTTCTACAAGTCAGGTGTTTACAGTTGCGTCAAAAGATGGGAGAAGTGTGTGTCCCAAAGTGGCATTGATGAAGAGAAGGACTCAGAACTGGGCCCAGTTTCATTGCTCTCAGTCCACAGAAACGGGGTCAGGGGAAATCTTTCATGTGTGTGTGTTTGTGTGTGTGTGTGTATGTGTGTGCGTGTCTATATATATATTTATACACATACACACACACACACACACATATATGAATGACAGCACTTTCCAAGGCACATGGTCTTTCAGGGTTTTGAAAACGGAGGTGTGCATGAGATTCGATGGCCCATGAGACTTCAGTCAAGACAGGTAGCATGACAATAGCCTTGCAATCCCAGTTTTGCAGGGAAGATGCCGTCCACTCACCTGGGGGATGCCGTTCACATGGTGCCGCAAAGCTTGAAGGGTGTTCAATGCATCCCGGCTGCCAGGCTCCATTTCTTCCTTCACCCTCTGATTGGCCGCAAACGCACAGATAACACCAGCCCTGAAGAGTGGAAGCAATCCCTTTGAATGGTTTCATGCATGGATATAGACTCATGACATCATTGAGTTGGAAGGGTCTTCCAAAGGCCATCTAGTCCAACCCCTTCCTGTTATAAAGGAAGACACAAACCAATGCCTCCTGACAGATGACCATCCAGCGTCTGCAGTATGCATGCCCAGTGTGGAACACATCTCACCACGCTAAAACAGTGGATGTGGCTCTTAATGAGACATGCCACATTATCACGGAGTATCTGCACCCTACACCACTGGAGAAATTACACTGTTTAGCCGGTATTGCACCACCTGACATCCGCTGGAAAGTAGGAGCCAATAGTGAAAGGACCAAGGCAGAGACATCTCCAGTTCATTCCTTGTTTGGGTATCAGCCAGCACGTCAACGACTTAAATCAAGAAATAATTTTCTAAGATCTACAGAGACACTCGCTGGAACACCTCAGCAAGCAAGAGTCCAAAGTGGCAGGCTCAAACCCAGAACCTCAATCAATGGCTGATACCCAATGAGAGACTCCCTCCTGGGCACACAGAAAACTGGGCAACTTAGAAATGGGGACACAAAGTGGAATCCACGACATGCGAGTGTGGAGAAGAGCAAACCGCAGACCACCTGCTGCAATGCAACCTGAGCCCCGCCACATACACAATGGAGGACCTCCTTGCAGCAACACCAGAGGCACTCCAAGTGACCAGCTACTGGTCAAAGGACATTTAATCAACTACCAAACTCTGTTTTGTCTGTTTGTTAAAAATGTAATACAATTGTCTGGTTGATACTGACATGATAAATAAAAAATCTCCAGAGAAGGAGACTCCACCAATGAAGCACAGTCATGTGCTCAAGAGGTTTTTCCTAATGTTTAAGTGTAATGTGTTTTCCTGCAGTATGAATCCATGGCTCCATTGGGATTTATAGTTCACCTACAATCAAAGAGCATTCTGAACCCCACCAACAATTGAATTGGGCTAAACTTCCCACACAGAACCCCCATGCCTTGAAGGGACTTGCTGGTGTGAGCCTCCCTCCAGCATCGCATGCTCTCCCTTGCCCGCACATGCACACCATATTGCCATGTGCCGAGCATGCCTGCTCTCCCCTCCCTGTTTGGAGTCTCAGAACCAGCCCTCCCCTTGGCTTGCGGTCCACAAACATCCCAAGATCCCTTTCCCATAGATTTCCTTTATCTGTGCCTTTGATGAGTTCTGCCCAAGGACGGAGCCATGCATTGTCCCCATCACAACGGCACTTACAAGATGACCAGTGTGATCAGGAGGAGGCCCAGCATGAGGAAGTTGCGCTGGCACAGCAGGGAGCGGCGGTAGGCCTTGACTCGTCCACCACAGCGCCGGTGTCTCCCACAGCAGCAGAGGCTTAGCCCAATGGCCGGCACGGTCACAAAATAGAGCACTGCGATAGTGGCGCAGACGAGGTATCCCGTTTGATACTGGAGGATCTGCAAAGGAAGGAAGCATTAAGCAAAACTATTATTTTTGTTCCTGGGTTATTAATGTCATTTCCTAATTAGTTCTGACATAAAAACATGCGAAAAAGTTTACTAAACTGCCAAAATATTCTTTTTTGCAGGAGGGACATCCTGCAGCAGATTTTGAAAGCGTTTTTCAATTCATCTCTCTCTCATCAAACCAATTCAAAATAGTTTCTGTCACAAAATTGAAGTTTCTGGAGTACAACAACTACTTTCAAAGTTATTTATTTATTGTATTTATTTATCATATCAGAAGCGAACCGAGGATGCAGTTACAATGTATTTAAAAAACACAAAGTTTAAAAAATTTGTCGTGATACTAAATGTCCTTTGACCAGTAACTGGCCACTTGGAGTGCCCCTGGTGTCACTGTAAGGAGGTCCTCCATTGTGCATGTAGAAGAGATCAGGTTGCATTGTAATAGGTGGTCAGTGGTTTATTCTTTTCCACACTCACATGTCATGGACTCTACTTTGTGGCCCCATTTCTTAAGTTTGGCTCTGCATCTCGTGGTGCCACAGCGCCTTCCAAGTTGTTCAGTCTTCTGTGTTCCCAGGAGGGAGTCTCTCATTTGGTATCAGCCATGGCTTGAGGTTCCGGATCGTCGCCTGCCACTTTTGGACTCTTGCTTGCTGAGGTGTTCCTGTTAGTATATCTCTCGGTCTTAGAAAACTATTTCTTGATTTAAGGTGTTGGTGTGCTGGCTGATATCCAAACAGAGGATGGGCCGGAGATGTCCTTTTATTATCAGCTGCTGCTTCCCGGTGGATGTCAGGTGGTGCAATATTGGCTAAACAATATAATTTCTCCAGTGGTATTGGGCATAGACATCCTGTGATAATGTAGCATTAAGAGCCATATCCACTCGTTTAGCATAGTGAGATGTGTTCCACAATGGGCATCAGCAGAGTGGCAAAGTGCAAGGGAAGATGCCTTCACTGTGTCTGGTTGTGATCCCCAGGCTGTGCCAGTCAGTGGAACTCGCTTCCCACTGAAGTAAGATCGGTTCCGTCCCTCCTGTCATTTAGAAAGAAATTGAAGTCGTGGTTCTGGGACCAGGCTTTTGGACAACAGACATAGATAGCACTTTGGACATGGAATTGACTGGAATGATGATACGGCTATTAATACTGTTTTTTATTGTTTTAATGAATGTTTTACTTATTGTTTTAATTGTTATTATATTGTCTGTTATATGTAGTGGCATCAAATTGCTGCCAAATGTCAGCTGTCCTGAGTCCCCCTTCGGGGGGGGGGGGTGAGAAGGAACGGGATAGAAGTACTGGAGAAATATCAGGGCAGTGACATCTCCAGCTCATCCCCTGTTTGGGTGTCAGCCAGCACGTCAACGACTTAAATCAAGAAATAGTTTTCTAAGATCTACAGACACTTGCTGGAACACCTCAGCAAGCGAGAGTACAAAAGTGGCAGGCTCAAACCCAGAACCTCAATCAATGGCTGATACCAAATGAGAGACTCCCCCCTGGGCACACAGAAAACTGGGCGACTTGGAAGGCGCTGAACAGACTGCACTCTGGCACCACGAGATGCAGAGCCAACCTTCAGAAACGGGGCTACAAAGTGGAATCCATGACATGCGAGTATGGAGAAAAGCAAACTACAGACCATCTGCTACATGCACAATGGAGGACCTTCTTGCGGCAACACCAGAGTCACTCCAAGTGGCCAGCTACTGGTCAAAGGACATTTAATCAGCGACCAAGCTTGCAAACTTTGTATTCTGTCTGTTTGTTTGTTTAAAAATGCAATACAACTGTTTGGTTTGCTCCTGACATGATAAATAAATAAATACAGAAAATAAATAAATAAATAGATCCGTATGATATTGTTTCTAGCCCACTTTTTGCTTGATAGACAAACAGTGCTTCTTGTAAGTCAGCACGGTCCAGAGTGACTCCCAGGGATTTGGGTGTGCTGCAGTGGGATTCCTTCCCACGTCATCTTCAGAGCTCGAGATGCTTCTCTGTTCATAAGATTAAAAGCACACGTCTGTGTTTTAGATGGATTGGGAATCAGCTGGTTTTCCCTGCAATAGGCAGTAAGAGCACCTAAAGCTTCTGAGAGCTTCTGCTCAACCATTCCAAAGCCCCCTTCTCACAGCCACACCAGAAGCACTCCAAGGGATCGGCTTCTGCTCCAAGGACATTTAGCATCATGCCAAGATCTTTTTTAAAAAAAACTTAGTGTTTTTAAATGCATTTTAACTGTACCCTCAACTCGCTTCTGACACGATAAATAAATACGTATTGCTCATTAATTTGACAGTGTAGATGCACTCCCTAAACTGCAAAACCTTCATAAAATTATATGAGATGCTAGACGTCTGCCAAACTGGTCGGTTTGCACTTTTGCATCCAGCACAGAGGTGTGGACCAGCAGGGACAGGATATTTCCACCTACAATATATTTAGAAGCATTTTAATTGTGGTTTAAGTGAGGCTTACACCAGCAAAGTCCCAAGCTATAGTTGCAATCCTATGCTCCCTAAAAGAACATCGACACTGTGGAATGAATGCTGTTTGATACCACTTTAACTGCTCTGGCTTAATGCTATGGAATGCCAGAGTTTGTCGACCTTGCAAAACTCTTCAGAGTTGCTCTGCATTCAGGTTTAATCGTCAAATGTTTGCAAAAGCGGCAGGTTTTATCTCTTAATGATGGCTATTCTATGAAAACACCTCTCACCTGAGAAGTTCTCGCAGACGGCGGGTCGCTCAAGGCCTCCCTCAACAGGTCTATGGAAGAAGAGAAACTATTTGCAAAGATATCATCACCAAAACAAAGCGGATATTTCATATACACAGTGAAAATGTATGTGTGTGTGTGGTGGAGGTGTCCACTCACACAGACAGCTTCCCGCCTCCACAAACAGCATTAACCCACAGTGCTGAGGAGCCACCCAAAGCCCTCCCTCCAAGGACATTGCAGGTTACAGCGGGCACCATGAACATATCTCCCAACCCTTGCCAATGTCCTCCCCAAACACCACACTGCCCACTACCCAACTGAAGGCTTTCATTCGGGGATTATTTCATCCTAGTTGTTCTGTTTTCCCTCCAGAATGGACATCTCAGGGTTCCTTTCTCTCTCCATGAGTGTGTAATTTGCATGACCCCCACCCATTGCCTTTCCCTTAATCATTTACTCCATGATGCTAGCTGTGAAAGAGTAAAGTTGTGGAGCATTATGAAGCATGCGTGGAACAGACAGGGAAGATATTGCTATAGACCAGGAGGTTGGACACTGAATTAATGAGCTTATGTCTTTGATATTGACTGTAAACCACTCCGAGTCGCCTGTGGGCTGAGAGGGGCGGTATATAAATGTAGTAAATAAATAAATAAATAAATAGCAGTGGAGTATAAATATAACAGACACCATTGCTTTTCCCTTTCTCTTCTCCCTTTCATCTGTCCATGCTAATGAGTGTTATTGCAATGAGTGAAATGTAAATAAAAAGAAGAGCCGCTACTGAAGCAGAAACAACTGTCTGAAGTCAGTTAATCTATATATATTAAAATGGAAAGGGCGTTCAACGGGACAGCAAAACGCGAAAACCCCTTGACGAAGACTCACCAAATTTGCCGTGCACATACCTCAACCCACTAGGTATGCACAACGCAAATCAAAATTCCAAACAACATTTCAACAAACTAACTATTACAAAAACCAACTGAGCATGCGCAGTGCCCAGGGGAGGAAGTACACACGTGATGCACTCTGGGAACTGTAGTTCTAGAACGTGGCCTGCTCGCTGGGGGCCAGGATGCTGCGCGAACAGAGAAAGGAAGGAAAGAAAGGAAGGAAGGAAGGAAGGAAGGAAGGAAGGGAGGGAGGGAGGGAAGTTGAGAAGGTATATGAAAGAAGAAAGGTAGGAAAGAAAGAATACAGAGAGAGAAGGAGGATGGGAAAGAAGGGAGAAAGGAAGGAAGGAGGAAAGGAAAGAAAGATAGAAAAAAAGAAGAAAGGGAAGGGGAAGGGAATGTGTCAAAAGGAAGGAAGGAAGGGGAATTTGGGAAGGGGAAGAGAGGAAAAAAGCAAAGGAAGAAGAGAAAGGGCGGGAAGAAAAGAAAGAAAGAAAGAAAAGGAAGTCTGGAAGTAAAGAGCAAAGGAAGGAAGGAAAGAGATAGAGAGGGAAGAAAGGAGAGAAAGAGGAAAATAAAAAGGGAGGAGGAAGGAAAGAGGAAGAGGAGGAAGGAGAAGAGAAGGAAAGAAAAAGGGAAGGGAGGAAAGATGGAGCAAAGGAAGAAGAGAAAGAAGGAGAGAAAGAGAGAGGGAAGGAAAGAAATAAAGAGAAGGAAGGATGGGAGCAAAAAGCTAAGAAAGGAAGTAAACAGGTAGAGAAGGAAGAAAGGAAAGAAGAAAAGGAAATGAAGGAAGGACTGAAAAAAGGAGAGAAAGAGGGAGAGAAGGTTGGCCACAGCAACGCGTGGCGGGTAAAGCTAGTTGGATGATAAAAAGCAAGATGGCCAGCGAATTGCACTGATAGGGCTGTTGTTTGGCCACCCGCCATTTTGAAACGAGAGCTCCTGGAATAAAGGGACTGTGTAGATGAAACCCCAGTCTAGCCAATGCTGGGTTGGTTGCATTCCTGGCCATTGGTGACTCACCTGGCTCCTCACCTGGGGAGGAGAAAAATAATATCACAAAGGACTATCACCTCACCTGTCTCATAGGAAACCTGCTACAAAACAGGAGCTTTTTTGTTGAGTTCCAGGGCCAGAGAGGTACAGATAGCGGAAACAGAAGAACAGCCTGCCTCAGGGAAGCGTGCTTGCCCCATCCATGTTCAACATCTACACAAATGACCAGCCACAGCCAGAAGGGACAGAGAGCTTCATCTATGCTGGTGACCGTGCCATTACTGCTCAAGCAGGGAGCTTTGAGATGGTTCAACAGAAGCTATCCAAAGCTTTAGGTGCTCTTACTGCCTATTACAGGGAAAACCAGCTGATCCCTAATCCATCTAAAACACAGACATATGCTTTTCATCTCAAGAACAGACAAACATCCCGAGCTCTGAGGATCACCTGGGAAGGAATCCCACTGGTGCACTGCAACGCACTCAAATACCTGGGCGTCACTCTGGACCATGTCCTGACTTACAAGAAGCACTGCCTGAATATCAAGCAAAAAGTGGGTGCTAGAAACAATATCATACAGAAGCTGACTGGCACAACCTGGGGATCACAATCAGACATAGTGAAGACATCCGCCCTTGCGCTATGCAACTCTGCTGCTGAGTATGCATGTCCAGTGTGGAACACATCTCACCACACTAAAACAGTGGATGTGGCTCTTAATGAGACATGCCGCATTATCACAGGGTGTCTGCGTCCTACACCACTGGAGAAACTACACTGTTTCGCCGGTATTGCACCACCCGACATCCACCGGGAAGTGGCAGCCTATAGTGAAAGGACCAAGGCAGTGACATCTCCAGCTCATCCCTTGTTTGGGCATCAGCCAGCACGCCAACGACTTAAATCAAGAAATAGTTTTCTAAGATCTACAGAGACACTCGCTGGAACACCTCAGCAAGCAAGAGTCCAAAAGTGGCAGGCTCAAACCCAGAGCCTCAATCAATGGCTGATACCAAATGAGAGACTCCCCCCTGGGCACACAGAAAACTGGGCGACTTGGAAGGCGCTGAACAGACTGCTCTCTGGCACCACGAGATGAAGAGCCAACCTTAAGAAACGGAGCTACAAAGTGGAATTCACAACATGTGAAGGGCAAACCACTGACCACCTGCTGCAATGCATCCTGAGCCCTGCCACATGCACAATGGAGGACCTTCTTGCGGCAACACCAGAGGCATTCCAAGTGGCCAGATACTGGTCAAAGGACATTTAATCAACTACCAAGCTTGCAAACTCTGTGTCTTTTGTATGTTTGTTTGTTGGTTCTGTCAAAAATGTAACACAACTGTTCAGTTGCCTGACACGATAAATATAAATAAATATACCTGGGGAGGAGATGGGCATCTTACCTGCAGGGAAGGGGTTCTGTTGGACCACATCTAGGTAGCTGTGGACCAGTCCATAGAGGGGGTCCAAGGGGCCAGGGATCCTGCGGTGGACCAGGACCCTGTGGTCGGCGCCCACATCCGCAAAATGCAGGACCAGAGAGGGACTTTCTGGGGAACATGGCTGCAGGTAGGCCAAGTCGGGGCAAAGCAGAGCCAAGGCGGAGAAGAAGAAGAGGAGAGATCCCATTGCAGGCGTCCTTTCGGCAATTGGGCCTCAAGTAAGAAGAATGGGAATGCTACATGAAATTAACAAACAGATTTAGAACGTTTATGGAGGCACATTTTGTGTAATATATATCTACTTCACACATACGAGATCTTGAAAATAGACGGCTTCACACCTAGAATCATAGAATCCTAGAGTTGGAAGAGACCTGGTGGGCCATCCAATCCAACCCCCATTCTGCCAAGAAGCAAGAAAATCACATTCAAAGCATCCCTGAATGATGGCCATCCAGCCTCTGTTTCAAAGCCACCATACTCCAAAACAGAGAGTTCCACTGCTGAACATCTCTCCTTGCAGTGAGGAAGTTCTTCCTAACTGGGATATATCCCAGTTCAAAGCAGGTATTGTGGAATTTTCTGCCTTGATATTCTGGGTTACAAGGCTGTGTGGAAGGGTCCGAAGATGATGATGATGATTGTGATGGTGATGATGATGATGATGATTATTATTATTTACTGCATTCATTCAAGTCTAAGCCAAGTTTTTCAGCCCTTTCTTTAGGCTGAAAAAGCCAAGGTTGGATTGTTGTAGGTTTTTTTGGCTGTATGGCCATGTTCTAGAAGCATTCTCTCCTGACTTTTCACCTGCATCTGTGGCAGGCACCCTCAGAAGTTATTTATTTTTTTACTCTGTTATTATTATTACTTTTATTAGAATTGTTATTTTACTCTATTATTGTTGTTGTTATTATATTTACATTATTTTACTCTATTATTGTTGTTACATTTATTATTTTAATGTTATTATTATTACATTTATTATTTTAATGTATTTATTATTATTATTATTACATCTATTATTTTTCTCTATGTATTATTGTTATTATTACATTTATTATTTTACTCTATTTATTATTGTTAACGGCGCTCCATGCAGTCATGCCGACCACATGACCTTGGAGGTGACTATGGACAACGCCGGCTCTTCGACTTAGAAATGGAGATGAGCACCACACCCCAGAGTCAGACATGACTGGACTTAATGTCAGGGGACAACCTTTACCTTTACTATTATTATTATTACATTTATTATTTTACTCTATTATTACTGTTATTATTACATTTATTATTTTACTCTATTTATTATTTTTAATATTATATTTATTATTTTACTCTATTATTACTGTTATTCTTACATTTATTATTTTACTCTATTTATTATTGTTATTATTGTTATTATTACATTTATTATTTTACTCTATTATTACTGTTATTCTTACATTTATTATTTTACTCTATTATTACTGTTATTATTACATTTATCATTTTACTCTCATTATTATTTTTAATATTATATTCATTATTTTACTCTATTATTGTTGTTACAATTATTATTTTACTCTATTTGTTATTGTTATTATTACATTTATTATTCTACTCTATTATGACTGTTATTATTACATTTCCATTATTTTACTCTATTATTATAATGTTATTACATTTATTATTTTACTCTATTATTATTGGAAGGATATGTAAGCACTTTTACACTGAGGAAGGCTAGAATAATGTTTGATTAAGAGTTGGACAGTCTTATCTTAAATTACGAGTTTTTGCGGTAAAATTAGGTGCCTTGGCTTATCTTTTATTTTATTCGGGGTCGGCTTATACTCGAGTATATATGGTATAACCTGGTTTAGCTCCCCAAAGGACTCAAAACAGCTTGACTTAAAAGTATTAGCAAATAATTTAATATATACAGATATGCAAACATTAAAACGGAATTAAACACAACCCGCATTTTAAAATTCAGTCAAAATCCATCAAACATATTCAAAGTTGAAAACCATAGCAAACTAATTAATAATATCGCCCCTTTCTCTGCTACAGAGGTTATAACAAATTTTTAATACTTTGAGTCATGACAATAAGTTGAATGGAAATGGAAAACTAAATGTAATAAATAACCATAACTATGTACATGGACTTTTTTCCTACCTCCCCATGCAAAATATTAGGTATATGTGCATCGGTCAAGTCTTAATGGGCTAACAATAACTCCAGAATCCCTACCTTCCCTTTTTCTTTCTCACCCAACTTTGACACCTTTCCCTCTTGTACTTCTGTCGGCCCCTTTCAATGCTTTGAAGGCCAGCTCCAAAAGCAAAGAGCCGAAGGAAAGAGTGCCATCCTTGCGGTGCCTCCTTCTTCCCAATCCGTGCACCTCTTCTTCACAGGAGAAGAAAAAAAAAAAGCCCAAAAGCCCAAACCGGCTGGACCAGTTTGATGCCTTCCTTCCTATGAACTGGGATAGGGTGGGGCAGCCGGTTGGGTGGAGAAGAAGGGAAAAAGGGTGAATGGGTGGTGTGTGTTTTCCCCTCCGGAGGTGTTTGCAAGCCAATCCCTGCATCTGGTCTTGAGCTCAATCAGCAATTATTACTATTACTATTATTACTTGATACATAACAAGATTGGTACACAGCAAACAAAATCACTATGCTGGCTTTTGTATTGGATCACACGTCGGACCCTTTCCAAGTGTCTAGGATTGTGTGATGTATCACACATCGAATACTAGGACTGTGATGTATCAGCGAATCATGTGTGCAGATCTGAGTCGGGTGGCCTTTTTGCAACTCACAGGTGGTGATTTTGTCAGTGCTGATTATTTTTAAGTGCAGGCCAAGGTCTTGAGGAACTGCACCCAGTGTGCCCATCACCATGGGGACCACCTTTACTGGCTTCTTCTTCTTCTTTTTCTTCTTCTTCTTCCTCTTCCTCTTCTTCTTCTTCTTCTTTTTCTTCTTCTTCTTCTTCTTATTATTATTATTATATTTACATGTACATAACAACACAGCACACATGCACATGAGGTCCAAGTGTCTGGGATCCATCACTGAATATTGTGCTCTGCCCAGGGACCAAGGATATTAGAGATTATTATTGTTATTACTATTATTATTATTATTATTATTATTATTATTATTATTGACATAATGGGCCAAAGCCTTGTGCCAGTTGAATCCATGAGACAGGGTGAGTTCCCATCTGTCAGATCCAGCTTCCAGTGCGGGAACATGAGGGAAGCCCACAGGATGGTAAAACATCCAGGCTTCCCCTGGGTAATGTCCCTGCAGACAGCCAATTCTCTCATACCAGAAGCATCTTGCAGTTTCTCAAGTTGCTTCTGACATGATAAAAAATAATTATATTATTATTATTGTATTATTATTAATTTTTAGATATTAGAGGTATTTTTGCAGAATTTGTGCAATTCTGAAAAGTGCTGCCTTCCTGCTGCAGCATGTGGGTTGATGTTCTGTCCACATTAAGGCTTTTCAAGTGCCATATTATTATTATTATTATTATTATTATTATTATTATTTGAAACACAACAAGATGAGTCCACAGCAGACACTCTGCTGGCTGTTGCATTGGATCACACGTTGGACACTTCCCAAGTGTCTAGGACTGTGTGATGTAGATCCCAGTAAGGTGGCCTTCTGCAGCTGGCAGATGGTAATCTTGTCAGCGCCAATTGTGTTTAAGTGCAAGCCAAGGTCTTTAGGCACTGCACCCAGTGTGCCGATCACCACTGGGACCCCCTTGACTGGCTTGTGCCAGAGTCTTTGCAGTTTGATCTTTAAATCCTCCAGTTGTTCTCCTCAATCCTGCTATTATTATTATTATTATTATTATTATTATTATTATTATTATAAACACAACAAGATGAGTCCACAGTAGACATTCTGCTGGCTGTTGTATTGGATCACACGTCGGACACTTCCCAAGTGTCTTGGACTGTATTATTATTATTATTATTATTATTATTATTATTATTTGAAACACAACAAGATGAGTCCACAGTAGACACTCTGCTGGCTATTGAATTGGATCACACGGACACTTCCCAGGCGTCTAAGACTGTGTGATGCATTATTATTATTATTATTATTATTATTATTATTATTATTATTATTTGAAACACAACAAAATGAGTCCACAGCAGATACTCTGCTGGCTGTTGTACTGGATCACACGTCTGACACTTCCCAAGTGTCTAGGACTATGTGATGTATCGGCGAATAATGCGTGCAGATCCCAGTAAGGTGGCCTTTTGCAGCTGGCAGATGGTAATCTTGTCAGCGCCAATTGTGTTTAAGTGCAGGCCAAGGTCTTTAGGCACTGCACATAGTGTGCTGATCGCCACTGGGACCACCTTGACTGGTTTGTGTCAGAGTCTTTGCAGTTCGATCTTTAAATCCTCATATCGTGTCAGCTTTTCCAGTTGTTTCTCTTCAATCCTGCTGTCACCTGGGATGATGATGATGATGATATATTAATTATACTATAGTTATAAAATGATCTTCAGGCCTTGTGGATACAGTATATATATATCAAAAATACATGCATGTTGTATCTCGAATTAGGTCTCATTGTCAAGATATCTTATTATGGACAGATGTGCAAATATATGTCCATTCCAAAAACAGTCCTAAATCCCAAACAAGCCTTTCGGATACCGGATACTCGACCTGTATTTCAGCTTTATATTCAGATCTAATGATATGCACATATGAAACAACACAAGCAAGTCTTGCATCGGCAAAACAGAAAATAAATATTGTGAGCCTCCTAGAAACCACTTTGGAAATTTATTCAAGGAAGACAGCTGAAATCTGCACCTTAGTTTCTATTGAGGATCCCATGTCCAAAATGCTTAATTTTGCTTGAGATAAAAAAAAGGAAAACATTGTTGATGCAGATAAAGAACATTCTCAAAATGTATGTGGCTTGTATGCAAAATCCTCCCCAAAAAATCTAGAATGTTATATTATTATATTATCAATAATATATTAATATTAGTATTTTATTAATATTAATATATTATTGACAAAAATATACATTATTATTATTATTATTATTATTATTATTTCTACCACACTTTACCTCTCTAAAATAAATACCCAAAGTGGCTAATATGCATCTATTTCCTTGGCAAATGTGGGATGCTTCCTGGCAGGTATTATTATAATTATATTATTATTATTATTATTATTATTATTATTATTATGTTGTTGTTGTTGTTGTTGTTGTTGTTGTTGTTGTTGTTGTTGTTTTCTACCATGCCTTAGCTCTCTAAAAAGAGACCCAAAGTGGCTAACATACATCTCTTTCCTCTGCAAATATGGGGTGCCTCCTGGCAGGTTTTTATAATTATATTATTATTATTATTATTATTATTATTATTATTATTATTATTACTATCATGTTGTTGTTCTGGTTGTTGTTGTTATTTTCTACCACATTTTATCTCTCTAAAAAGAGACCCAAAGGGGCTAACATACATCTCTTCCCTCTGCAAATATGGATGCTTCCTGGCAGGTATTATTATAATTATAATTATATTATTGTTGTTGTTGTTATTGTTGTTGTTATTTCTATGCTGCCTTTATCTCTCTAAAAAGAGACCCGAAGTGGCTAACGTACATCTCTTTCCTCCGCAAATATGGGGTACCTCCTGGCAGGTTTTTATAATTATATTACTATTATTATCACGTTGTTGTTGTTGTTTTGTTGTTGTTGTTATTTCTATGCCACCTTTATCTCTCTTAAAAGAGACCCAAATTGGCTCACATACATCTCTTTCCTCTGCAAATATTAGATGCTTTCTGGCAGGTTTATTATTATTATTATTATTATTATTATTATTATTATTATTATTATTGGAAACACAATAAGATGAGTCCACAGCAGACAAAATCATTCTGCTGCCTGTTGTATTGGATCACATGTCAGACACTTCCCAAGTGTCTAGGACTGTGTGATGTATCGGCGAATAAATGCGTGCAGATTCCAGTAAGGTGGCCTTTTGCAGCTAGCAGGTGGTAATTTTGTCTGCGCCGATTGTTTTTAAGTACAGGCCAAGGTCATTAGGCACTGCACCCAGTGTGACAATCACCACTGGGGCCACATTTAATGGCTTGTGCCAGAGTCTTTGCAGTTCGATCTTTGAATCCTCATATTGTGTCAGCTTTTCCAGTTGTTTCTCTTCAATCCTGCTGTCACCTGGGATTATTATTATTATTATTATGTTGTTGTTGTTGTTGTTGTTGTTGTTGTGATTTCTACCCTGCCTTTATCTCTCTAAAAAGAGACCCAAAATGGCAAACGGATATGGGATGCCTCTGCAATTATGGGATGCCTCTCCCCTGCTGCAGCCTATAAATGGAAACCTCTGTCTGGGTGGATGAATGAGAGAAGGTGGCAGGTGAGACATGTGGCATTCCTTGATGCGAGCACAGACTTGCCAGGTAGAAATGCAGGTGAAGCACCGAGGAGGCCTCAGGCGGAATGCCTGCCTAGACAGTGTCTCCATGCGATGCAGCTGACTTTGGCAAAGAGAGACTGGTCTCCAGGGAGAGACAAAGAGCTGAGGTCAGCAGGTTTACATCCTCGGTTGATAGAATCCTAGAGTTGGAAAGGTGTCCCCAAAGGTCATCCAGTCCACCCCCTTTGGTGCCCTTCAGAAAGACACAATCCAAGCCTTCCCAACAACCTCTGCTTCCAAACCTCCACTGGACCACCAGGTAGTCTATATTCCACTGAGGTCGAACGCGGAACTCCCTACCTTCAAGCTGATCTGATCTGTAGCAGGGAGTTCCTCAGTTCTCCATTGCCCCACCTGGGCAAACCTGCATGAACGTGGCCACAGCAGCAGCTGCAATTCAGAAGCCTTCTTATTACTTCACTTTCTTCCCCCTCCTAACATTGTAACTTGTCCCCCCAATAAAAAGTATCAATTTATTGTAACTTTTATCCTCTCCATGGTGTTACTTTGTGTCCTTTTATTGCCTCTAACTTCTCTCTACATAACTTTTCCTCTCCCAGGCTGCAGATGGCTGCCGGCTCGCCCAGGATGCGATTTTTGGCCGAAATTGCGTTCCCTTAAACCACGGATACGGAAACCCATCAGGTCTCCGTATCCGCAAGTCAACGGATCGCGGACATGCCTCCCCTCCAGCTGATGATGACAGCCAATCAGAAGAATGCCAGCAAGGGGGCGGGGGGCGGGAAATTTGAACGTTGACAGCTCTGTTTTCTCTATAATAATGTATTGCAATGTACTGAATGTATGTCTCTCCTAACATCGCAGTTTGACATCCGTACCAGTTGGATGCAGTAAATATAACTTGGTGACTTTTTTTCAACTTTGGTGAGATTTATTGGGAGAAAAACAGGGAAAACTCTTCTGGGTCTCTCTTTTCGCTCACCAGAGTACCGGACCCTCATTGGTGGGTCTGTGGACTCCCCGCTCCTAGGCGGGAGCGTCCAAATTCTAGCTCGATATCACCACTAGTATTGGAAGGGACCCACAAAGGTCATCCAAAAGTCCAACCCTCTCCTGCCAGACTGTCATCTTCTGAGACTTCCTGACAGATGGCCACCCAGCCTCTGTTTAAAAGCCTCCTGAGAAGGCAGCTCCACCAGACTCCCATGCAGTCTATGATTGGAAGGGGTTCCCAAAGGTCATGTAGCCTATATCATTTATTTCCCCCCATTAGAGACTTTACAACCCTACTGATGCAGCTTAGAATCGCATTGACTTTTTCAGCTGCCCCTTATGTTCATCTTATGGTGTCCTAGGATTGAATGAATGCAGTTTGATGCCATTTTAACTTATCAGGCCTCGATGCTATGGGATCCTGGGATTTGTAGCTTGCCAGAGAAGGGCAAAACTATACATTCCAGGATTCCATAGCCTTGAGCCTTGGCAGTTCAAGTGCTACCAAACTGCATTCACTCTATGGTATGATGGTTCAAGACCTTGGGAAACTACAACTGCCAGTATTCTATAATGTAACATCTCAAGACCTTGGGAAACTGCAATTCCCAGTTTATATACTGTGACGGCTAAAGACCTTGGGAAACTACAACTCCAGGAATTCTATAGTATGGTGGCTCAAGATCTTGAGAAATTACAACTCCCAGTATTCTATAGTGTAATGGCTCAAGACTTTGGGAAACGACAACTCCCATTGTATTGTCATAGGCTTTCATGGCCGGAATCACTGGGTTATTGTAGGTTTTTTCAGGCTATATGGCCATGTTCTAGAGACATTCTCTCCTGATGTTTCGCCTGCATCTATGGCTAGCATCCTCAGAGGTAGTGAGGTAGTGACAACTCCCATTATTCTATCGTGTAACAGCTAAGGACCTTGGGAAATTACAAATCCCGGTATTCTATAGTGTGGTGACGCAGTATTTTGGGAAGCAACAGCTCCTGGTATGTTATAGTTTGATGGCTAAAAACCTTGGGAAACTTCAACTTCTGGTATTCTATAGTGTGGTGGCAAAAAAAAAACCTTGTGAAACTACAACTCCGAGTATTCTATAGTGTGACAGTGAAAGACCTTGGGAAACTACAACCTCTGGAATTCTATAGTGTGGCGACTCAAGATCTTGAGAAATTACAACTACCACTATTCTATAGTGTAATGGCTCAATACTTTGGGAAACAATAACTCCCATTATTCTATCATGTAACGGCTAAGGACCTTGGGAAACTACATGTCCCGGTATTCTATACTGTGGTGGCTCAAGATTTTGGGAAACAACAACTTTGGTATTTTATAGTTTGACAGCTAAAAACCTTGGGAAACTGCAACTTCTGGTATTCTATAGTGTGGTGGCCAAAAACCTTGGGAAACTACAACTCCCAGTCTTCTATAGTGTGATAGTTAATGTCCTTGGGAAACCACAACTCCCGGAATTTTATAGTGCGGTGGCTGAAGACCTTGGGAAACTACAACTCCCAGTATTCTATAGTGTGATAGTTAATGACCTTGGGAAACTACAACTCCTGGAATTCTATAGTGTGGTGGCTCAAGACCTTGGGAAAATACAATTCCTGGTATTCCACATAACTGAAAGCAGTCTGCACACATTCTGCATTGGAGATGCCTCCTAAGTTCACCAATGTCCTACATTCTGATTCACTGTCATGTATTGCACTTCTCAGTGCTTAAGAGACCCAAACCAGAGCATGTTTCTGCTTGACTGCTTTGCTATTTCTGTGGCACGGAAAGAACATCCCTAACATTGCGCATCCGATCCATTTTTGGAACCAACCTTAAAAGACCTCCCAGTTTGTTGTGTCTTCATTTCTTCATCTCTATCTGTTTGGCTGCACAACTAGGGGAGCGTGTACTTTGGCACCCCTATTACTGCCATTGGCTCGGTGGGAATTGTAGTTCCACAAGGTCTTAAAGCAGAGCTTTGCAAACTTTCCAAACTTGTCTCCTTTCGTGACACAGTCGTTTGGTTTCACGCAAAGCGAAGGTTAAATTCATTTCATATAATATATAACATATATGTATTATAAATAAAGTTTGAATGGACATGGAATCCTCAAGAGGTGTTTTTGCCACCTTTTCCTCTGAAAGACAGCCTATTCATTCTGTCTCCCATCCAAGTCCTGACCAGTGCTGACCCTCCTGCTTATCCTCCAAGTTCAGGTGTGATCCAGTGTTTTTAGAGTATTTAATCAGGCCTTGCTTTACAATTCAAGAAGCCTTCTTCCATCCTGTTTGCAAGCATCACAAGGAGTTCCCTTCTTCAGTCATTTTACCAAGTTCTTCTCCAAGAATGGATCTGGCGCCCCCTTAAGGACACTTGTGGCTACTGCATATTCTGAGAATTGGATCTCATGTGGCTCATGAGCTATGTACCTGTGTGCATACACGTATGTGTGTGTGCGTGTCTCTCTCTCTCTCTCTCTCTCTCTATATATATATATATATATATATATATACAGACACACACATATATTTGTATCTTTGTATGTGTATATATATGTATACATATATGTTTGTAAATATATATGTGTATGTATGTATATTCATATATGTGTGCATATATGTATGTGTGTATGTATGTATATATATATATTCATATACTAGCCGCCCCCTGCTATGCATTGCTGTGGCCCACATGGGGGTTCTGTGTGGGAGGTTTGGCCCAATTCTATCGTTGGTGGGATTCAGAATGCCCCGTGATTGTAGGTGAACTATAAATCCCAACAACGACAACTCCCAAATGTCAAGATTCTATTTTCCCCAAACTCTACCAGTGTTCACATTTGGACATATTGAGTATTCATGTAGAGTTTAGTCCAGATCCATCATTGTTTGAGTCCACAGTGCTCTCTGGATGTAGGTGAACTACAACTCCAAAACTCAAGGTAAATGCCCACCAAACCCTTCCAGTATTTTCTGTTGGTCATGGGAGTTCTGTGTGCCAAGTTTGGTTCAATTCCATCGTTGGTGAGGCTCAGATTGCTCTTTGATTGTAGATGAACTATAAATCCCAGCAACCACAACTCCCAAATGACAAAATCAATTTTTTGAGTGAAGGACATACATTGGGTTGTTAAGTGTCTTGCGTCCAAATTTGGTGCCAATTCATCCAGTGGTTTTTGAGTTCTTTTAATCCCACAAACGAACATTACATTTCTATTTATATAGATGTGTGCATATATGTATGTGTGTACATATTTATGTATGTATATGTGTATATATACATATGTATATATGTATCTATCTGTATATGTGTGTATGTGTATGTATATATATGTGGGTGTATATAGGCATGTGTGTATATATGTGTATATTTATTTATGTGTATGTATATGTGTATGTATCTGTATATATCTATCTGTATATGTGTATATGTACATATATACATGCATGTATATGTCTGTATGTCTGTATGTGTACACATATATGTGTGTATGTGTATATATATGTCTACACATGTATATATGTATATATGTATATGTGTGTATGTGTGTGTGTGTGTATATATATATATATATATGTATATAGGCATATGTGTATATATATTTATTTATGTGTATGTATGTGTGTGTATCTGTATATATGCATCTGTATATGTGTATATATACATATATACATGCACGCATATGTGCATATGTGCATATGTCTGTATGTGTACATATATGTGTATGTGTATATATATGTGAATACAGTATATGTATGTATATATGTATATGTGTGTATATGTTTGCATGAATTTGTATGTATATATAAATATAGATATATAGATATAGATAACTTCAGGATGTGAAAATCCAAAAAAGCAATTGGTGCAAAATCTCACAGCTTCTTGGTGGCGTCTCCTAAGAGTCAGCAAAATTCTTTTTTTGCAATTGGTTTGTATCCAATGTGTATCCCATCATCATCTAGTTTTCTTAAACCAAGCGCTGCTACTTAATATGTGTTTTCTGTGGTGTGTGTCATAAGGTCCTTGAAAGAGGCGCATTGCTCCACCTCAATAGCAGCTACCAATGGCCACTGCTGCAAGACGTCACATACTCATGGGAAGTGCAAGACACTTGAACATATGCTTCTAATGGTGTGTTTTGCCCCTTCCATTACTACCTGAATGTTATACCTCATAGCAATGGCAGGAATGAAATAGACTGATTTGGAGGACAGTGGACTCTTCTGCTTTCAACAGAGGATGTTTGGGCATCTTTCAAGAATGCTGACTTGTTCTGCATAGAATTATGGAAAGAATAGACTCATGTATGATTCCACAGCAAGCTGGTTTCAGGAAAGGCAAAAGCTGCACATCACAAGTGCTGAACCTGACTCAGCACATAAAAGATGGTTTTGAAAGGCAGCAGATTACATAGACCTGTCAGCATCTTATGACACTGTAAATCATCTCCTTATCCTGAGGAAAAGAAATATAATATCACAAGGGATAACCACCTTACCTGCTTCATAGGAAATCTGATACAAAACAGGAGCTTTTTTGCTGAGTTTCAGAACCAGAGAAGCAGATGGCGAAACTGTCTCAGGGGAGCATGCTTGCTCTATCCATGTGTGACATTTACACAAATGATCAGCCACTGCCAGAAGGGACAGAGAGTTTCATCTATGCTGACGATTGAACCATCATTGCTCAAGCAGGGAGCTTTGAAACGGTCGAACAAAAGCTCTCTGAAGCTTCAGGTGCTCTTACTGCCTATTACAGTGAAAACAATTTGATTTCTAGTCCATCCAAAACACAGACGTGTGCTTTTCGCTTGAAGACCAGACAAGCATTTCAAGCTCTGAGGATTACCTGGGAAGGAATCCCACTGGAACATTGCAGCACACCCAAATACCTAGGAGTTACCCTGGACCGTGCTCTGATTTACAAGAAGCACTACTTGAATATCAAGCAAAAAAAGTGGGTGCTAGAAATAATACTGTACAAAAACTGACTGGCACAACCTGGGGATCACAACCAGACACAGTGAAGACACCTGCCCTTGCACTTTGCTACTCTGCTGCTGAGTACGTACACATGCCCAGTGGGGAATACATCTCACCACATTAAAACAGTGGATGTGGCTCTTAATGAGACATGCTGCATTTTCATGGGGTGTCTGCACCCTACACCACTGGAGAAATTATACTGTTTAGGCGGTATTGCACCACCTGACATCCACTGGGAAGTAGCAGCCAATAATGAAAGGACCAAGGCAGTGACATCTCTAGCTCATCCTCTGTTTGGATATCAGCCAGCATGCCAACACCTTAAATCAAGAAATAGTTTTCTTAGATCTACAGCAAGCAAGAGTCCAAAAGTGGCAGGCTAAAACCTGGAACTTCAAACCATGGCTGTTATTGAATGAGGGACTCCCTCCTGGGTGACTTGGAAGGTGCTGAACAGGCTGCACTCTGGCACCATGAGATACAGAGCCAACCTTAAGAAATGAGGCTACAAAGTGGAGTCCACAACATGTGAATGCAGAGAAGAGCAAACCACAGACCACCTATTTCAATGCAGTGTGAGCCCTGCCACATGCACAATGGAAGACCTTCTCACCGTAACACCAGAGGCACTCCAAGTGGCCAGCTACTGGTCAAGGGACATTTAGTATAATGCCAAGTTTTAAAATTTTGTTTGTATTTTAAAATACATTACAACTGTACCCTTTCTTCGCTTCTGACATGCTAAATAAATTAGAATGCTTTAGCTGAATATGGCAGAATGGGGCTGGACTAGATGGCCTTTGAGGGTCACCTCCTACTCTAATGGAATAGACTACTGTAGAAAGGGATCGATGAAAAGAGACTGGATGGGCATCCTTCTGGAGTGCTGCAATGGTGTGTCTTTTTTTTCTGGCAAAGGGGTTGAACTAGATGGCTTCTAGGGTCCCCTTCCAACAGTATTGAAAGTGGATTGCCTCTGAGGATAATGGAATAGCCTTTTCTGAAGGTTGGATGGATATCTTTCAAAGGTATTTTCACTGTATGGCATCAGGTTCGGACTACATAGCCTCTGGGAGTCCCAACGCTAAGACTAAAGATATGTTGCTGTATTGTCGAAGGCTTTCATGGCTGGAATCACTAGGTTGCTGTAAGTTTTTGCGGGCTATATGGCCATGGTCTAGAGGCATTCTCTCCTGACGTTTTGTCTGCATCTATGGCAAGCATCCTAAGAGGTAGTGAGGTCTGTTGGAGCTAGGAAAATGGGTTTATATTCACTCCTAGCTCCAACAGACAGGAATCCTTTGTCCCACACTGGTCATTCCACAGATATATAAACCCCTTTTTCCTAGCTCCAACAGACCTCACTACTTCTGAAGATGCTTGCCATCAGGAGAGAATGCTTCTAAACATGGCCATATAGCCCGAAAAAACTTACAGCAACCTATGTTCCTGCTTTTGCAATCCTGCGTGCGTTTTCTGAAAATTAACCTTTACTGAGTTCAATGGGACTTAATCCTACTCATTGACTAGGTAAATGGATACAAACCTATAATAAGGTCATAGGTCTTCAGCCATGTACTTAGTCATTGAATTGGGGAGAAGACTGAGTATGTAAACTATATTTGATGTGCACACACAGAGAGGAATGAATTACCCTTCTTTATTGAAATACCACTGAGTGGTTATTTTGATAATGTGTTGATGTCAGTGAAAAAATATTTAGAGTAAATCAAAAGGTGATCCTTGGAAACGGCAGTGCCTGGAAAAGGTCTCCCAAAATTAGTTTTTGTGAAGGTTTGAAATGAAACACAGAGGATGTCGGTGCGGAGAAGACATTTCATCGCAGTGGTCTTGTGTCGATTCCCTGTGAAAGCGAGAGGACGAAAAGTGTCCCTTCTCAAAATAAGTGCCAAGCTATTGTCTCCAAAACAGGTGTCCAAACTGGCCAACAAAATCTCAGCAGAGATTTTGGAAATTTTATGTATTTCCAAAAACTCCTCAACCATCAAGTTTGGGAAAAGGTAACTTATCCAAGTTTGTTTTGGCTCGCCGGAGTCCCAAATTTGGGCACGATGTTCAGTCCAGAAAACGCAGTCCGCATTGCACAAATATAGGGGCGTCGAGCAGGTGTTGCAAAAAACAGCCAAGCCAACAGGGAGAGGAAGGGCATCATGGGTCCCTTTCATAGAGAGGAATGCTGGTGCATGTTGGGATCAGGTGCCCATCCTTTTGGGGTGTTGGGCATTAGTACCCAGAGACTCTGGGGTCAGCTGAGATGGAGCTGAATCCATACAGTCAGATCCTAAACCTCTTTTCTTGAAGGTTTGCAAGTTCCTCATTCCCCAGCATCTTGGGCATTAGGGGACTCATTGTTGATGGGTCTTGGGCATTAAAGTGTTCCTTTACTGTTGGGTCTTGGGCATTGAGTTCCCATCATTGTTGGGTGTTGGGCATTAGATGCCCCATTGTTGACGGGTCTTGGGCATTGGGTTCCCCATCATTGTTGGGTGTCAGGCATTAGGTGTCTCATTGGGGATAGGCTGACCCATCATTGTTAGGTATCAGCATTCGGTGACCCATCATTGTTGGATCTTGGTTATTAGTTGCCCCATTGTTGATGGCTCATGGGCATTAAAGTGTTTCATTACTGTTGAGTTTTGGGCATTAAGCACCCTGCTATTGTTGAGTGTTGGGTATTAGGTGTGACCAATTATTGTTGAGTGTTGGGCATTAGGTGCCCCATTGTTGATGGGTCACGGGCATCAAAGTGTTCCATTACTGTTGGGTCTTGGGCATTAGGTGCCCTGCTATTGTTGAGTGTTGGATATTAGGTGTGAACCATCATTGTTGAGTGTTGGGCATTAGGTGCCCCATTGTTGGTGGGTCTTGGGCACTGGGTGACCCATTGTTGTTGGATATTGGCATTTGATGACCCATCATTGTTGGATCTTGGGCATTAGGTGCCCCATTGTTGATGGGTCTTAGGCATTAAAGTGTTCCATTACTGTTGGGTCTTGGGCATTAGGTGCCCTGTTATTGTTGAGTGTTGGGTATTAGGTGTGACCCATCATTGCTGAGTGTCAGCATTGGGGCCCAATCATTTTTGGGTTTTGGGCATTAAGTAGCCCGTCATTGTTAGATCTTGGGCATTGGGTTCCCCATCATATTGTTTTAATATTGTATATTTTAAATTGTATTGTAATTTTTTTAAATGTTAGCCGCTTTGACTCCTTATGGAGAGAAAAAGCAGGATATAAATAAACATCATAACAACAACAGCAACAACAGGCACCCTGCTCTTGTTGTATTGGACATTAGGTAACCCATCATTGTTGGGTGTTGGGTATTGGATTCCCCATCATTGTTGGGTATTGGCATTAGGTAACCTATCATTGTTAGGTCTTGGCATTGTGTTCCCCATAATTGTTAGATCTTGGGCATTAGGCACCTTGTTGTTGTTGTTGGGTGTCAGGCATTGGGTTCCCTATCATTGTTGGGTGTCAGGCATTAGGTTCCCCATCATTGTTAGGTGTTGGGCATTGGATTTCCCATCATTGTTGGGTGTTGGGCGTTAAGCACCCTGTTGTCATTGAGAGTTGGGCATTAGGTGACCCATTATTGTTGGGTGTCGGGCATTAGGTGTGCAATCACTGTTGGGTATTGGGCATTAGGTCCCCCATCATTGTGGTGTGTTGCCCATTAAGTGTCACTATTGGGTGGCAGGCATTAGATGCCCCATGGTTGTTGGGTGTCAAACATTGAGTACCCCATCATTACTGAGTGTAGGCATTAGGTGCCCCATTATTAAGTACTGGGCATCAGGTGCCTGGTTTTGTTGGGTGTTGGGCATCCGATGCCCCATCATGTAGTCCATCCCTAGTGTAGAGGTGAAGGGATTCAGGCAGGACAGTGAGTAAGCAGCTTTGCTCCAAGCAATTACAGTGCTTAGGCAGGAGGACACCTCCGTGGAAAAACGAGGAGTGCAGCTGTGGTGGTGGGTGAGGAAAGACTACATTCCCCCTGGCCTACAAGCTGAGGTCTACCACAATGTGCTTGTAGACCAAGGTGTTGCCCTTGAAGCTGGGGGCCAGCAGGACATTCATGTCCTCCAATGGCACAGGGCGGAAAGCGCGTGGTGCTTGGACGGAGAGCTCCTGGAACTTGGAGAACTTTTGCTTCTCTTCTTCCCAGAGGTAGATGTGGGTGAAGGAGAAGTCACTGCCCAGGGCCATGTACTGGCGCTGGGCTACTCGGAATGGCTCCATGACCATGGATCCCCGGGAGGGAAGGGTCTGCACCTCCGTGAAGCGCTGCCCCTCCCACTTGACCACCTTGGAGTCCCCAATGTAGCGGCTGAGGCACAGGTAGTTGTCCCGCTTCACCCGGAAGTGCTTGACCATCTGGACATCCATCACATCTGACACATCGCCAAGGTGGACAAACTGCTTCTGGGCACGGTTCCACTGGTAGATGATGGGGGCCTGGGAGCTGCTGGAGATGATCAGCCGGGGCTTGCCCTCCACCTCCACATACTCCACATCCGTGTCCCGGTGCCACGAGTGCAAATCCTGGTGTGGGTAGAAGCCGTTCTGGTTCCAGCGGTAGAGGCTGGTGGAGCCAGCCTTGGAGCTGTCAGCAATGACGAAGAACCACTCGCCCTCGATCTGGAAGGCCTCAATGTCATTGGGCTTGCGGATCTTCTGGCTGTCGATGTCCTGGATCTTGATGAACTTGTCTATGTTGGTGTCCCAGCGGTAGATGTAGGAGCCCCCAAAGAGCTGGGCCACCACCACATAGAGCTGGGATTCAGCCACGATGGGCTTGCAGTAGACGGCCGAATGGGCTGGAGGGGAAAGACAGAGGCATCAGCGTAGGAGGGGAAAGACCCAACATTATTGGCCCTACAGGGCTAACATAGCAAAGGAAATCATGGAGTTCTCCCGATGCTTGTGAACTACACTCCTCATCATCCCTCACCACTGGCAAGACTGTTGGGAACTACACTTCAATTATATCTAACAGTGGTTGCTGTCCTGTTAGTTCATTCCAGCTAGAGTAGACCCATTCAATCGTTCAATGATCAGTCAACATTGGATCAACTAGTCTACTCAAGTCAGAAATCATGACATTCTCAAGATGCTTGTGAACTGCATTTCCCATCATCCCTCACCATGGGCAAGACTGCTGGGAACTGCACTCCAATTATATCTAACAGATATATTTGCTGTCAGTCATTCAATGATCAGTCAACATTGAGTCAACTAGTCTACTCAAGTCAAGACCAACAACAGGATTAAGGGCAGTGTTTATATTATTATTTTCACATTGGTTGGTCCCAACTAGAGTAGACCATTTCATTACTCAATGGTCAATCAACATGGAGATAAATCTCCTGAATTCAATAGGTCTACTCAAGTCAAGAACAACAACAGGGATTAGGGCAGCATCTATATTATTATTATTATTATCATCATCATCATCATCATCATCATCATCATCATCATCACATTATTCAATCATCAGTCAACCTGTAGGGAAATATTTTTGATTCAATGTGTCTACTCAGATCAAGACTAACAGCAGGATTTGGAGCAGTATTTATGTTATTATCATCCTCATTCTCATCAACAACAACATGTTGTTGTTGTTGTTGTTGTTGTTGTTGTCGTCATCAATATCATCATGTTGGTTCATACCAACTGGAGTTGGTATGAACAATTGTTCAGTGTTCAGTCAACATGGAGATAAATCTTGGTTCAACAGGTCTACTCAAGTCAAGACCAACAACAGCAATTAGGACAGTATCTAACTTATTATTATCACACTAGCTGTACCCGGCCACGTTTTGCTGTGTCCCTGTGTGGTGAAATGGAAAAGAAAGAAAAGAGAAAGCGCTGGACTCTAATATATGTAATTTTGTAATGCTTGTGGGTAAACATATTTTCTGCTGTTCTATTGTCTGTGCAGATGTAGAGATCGATATATATGGTTTATCATATCTATGGCTGCCTGGTCCTCTGTATGGAGGGCTTTGATGGTATCTTCTTGCATGTTAAAAGAGGGTTGGACTGGATCGTCTTGGGGAGCTCTTCCAGATGTATGATACCTGTGGTGTGTGGGCATGTGATTCTATCCTATTTATGGCTGGCTGGCCATCTGCCTGGAGGGCTTTATTGGTGTCTTCTTGCCTGGCCTGCCTCCCCCAGCCTTCCCAAGGCTGGGGGAGGCATGTATGTGTATGTATATGTTTGTGTATGTCCCATTTATGTGTATGCATATGTGTGTAAATGTGTGGGGGGGGGGTGGATGGTTTTTCATTTCTATGGCTGGCTGGCCATCTGCCTGGAGGGCTTTGATGGTGTCCTCTTGCATGGTAGAAGAGGGTTGGAATGGATGGCCTCGGGGTCTTTTCCAGATCTGTGATACCTGTGGTATGTGTGCGTGCGATTCTATCCTATCTATGGCTGGCTGGTCATCTGCCTGGAGGGCTTTATTGGTGTCTTCTTGCCTGGTCTGCCTCCCCCAGCCTTCCCAAGGCCCCTCTCTCACCACAGCCTTGCAGACCGCCTCCTCGGCCTTCTCCATTGAGTCCCTTCCAAAAGGCCTTTGGCATCCCTGCCCTCCTCCTCCTTTCCTTCCCATTGGCGTGGCAACCGCCACTTGCAGAGAGTGCCAATCAGTGAGTAAGGTGGCAGTGTTCCCCTTCAGCCAATGAGCGAGCATGGAGTGGGGAGGGAAGGGGGCAATGCTAAGCACAGGAGATATAAGGTTTAGAACTTTAGCAGTTGCCTGGGTGACCAGCAGATGGTGCTGTTTTGAAACATGACATATTTTTACCTGTCTCAGGTGTGACATCTGTATTGTAGTTGGGTTTTGATAATTTTAAAACCTTCATCTGTTCGATTGCTACATTGTGTCCCAATTTTGAAGCAATAAGTAAAATATTGTTTGAGTTATGAGGTCACTCACAAACAGACATTTACATTTTTATTTATACAGATTGGTTGTTCCCCATCTATCAATTCATTTATTGACTTTGTTTTATATCCCATCACCTCCTTCATTGAGGGACTCAGAGTGGCTATCCATCCATCTATCTATCTATCTATCTATCTATCTATCTATCTGAGACAGATATAATATCATAGGTTTGAAAGGGACCCACAAAGGCCATCCAGCCCAGCCCCCTTCTTTCTGTGAGACAGGAAGGCCCCAAGTTATGAACAAGAGAGGTTTTGTAGGTTGTTCTTAAAGTTGAATTTGATTGTGAGTCAGAACAGAGACATTTTTTAAGTGTAGCTCCAGGCAAATATACAGATAGATGGAGAAATAGATAACCTTTGGTTGGCACAGGGAAGAGTTAACACCTCTGTGGTTTGTTTGTAAGTTGAATGTTTGTAACGGGGGGGGGGGGGGGAGGACGGCCTGTACTGGATGGCAGGTCCTTACCAGGGATGCGGTCAAAATCCCGGAACTTGCGTTCAACGTAGTCCCACTTGAGGATGGCACAGCTGCTGGAGCTGGGCTGGGCCAAGGCCACATAGAGGTCGCTGGCATAGAGAAAGGGTTCTGCAGACACCGACTGGAATGGCAGCACCTGATGCACCACGAAATCTGGGCCAGAAAGAGTCAGAGAGAGACATAGTGCACTCAGACAAGTTGAGATCATTGCCCAAATGGCTAAAGACTGGGTTCTCCCAAAGAGCTTTAAGCACAAGATCCTGCATCTGGCCTAGGAACCTTGGAGAGACTCTTTCTGATCAATACCATGTGTGGATTGAATGTATGTATGAATGGAGCCTGGCAAAATCTGAAAACACCATCTTAAAATTGAGGTCTGGAAAACTACAAAAGGAGGTGAAGAATTCATAAAGGGCCAAACTACTGAACTGCTGACATGACCTGAGACAATGATTAACTCTTGTGTGGAAAACAACATGTTTACATGGTCAAAGACAATGAATCTTTAAGTTAAAGAAGCAAACACAATGCACCTTGATTAAGAAGGAAAATTAACAACAGTCCAGATTTGATGGAGTCCACAAGTTTTGGCTGGAAAAACAACCTACATATTACAATTTGGACAACAGCAGCAAGAAATGTGCCATATAAGAATCATAGAATCCTGGAGATGGAGGAGACAGGATAGTATAAAAATAAGGTAAATAATAAAAAATGGTTCCTAAAGGGCCAAACTGATGAACTGCTGACATAACTCGAGACAATGATTAACGCTTGGGTGGAAAACAACATGTTTACATGGTCAAAGACAATGGGTCTTTAAGTTAAGAAGCAAACACAATGCACCTTGCTTAAGAAGGAAAATTAACATCAGCCCAGAATTGATGGAGTCCACAAGTTTTGGCTGGAAAAACAACCTACATATTACAATTTGGACAACAGCAGCAAGAAATGTGCCATATAAGAATCTCAGAATCCTGGAGTTGGAGGAGATAGGGTGATTACAGATAACCCAGCATTTACAGATCAGAAGAGATAGTGTGAAACAGAGATAAATCAGGTGTTTCAAGAGACTGAAAGATAAACAAAGGAAACTCAGCTGTGAGAATCCTAGAATCCTAGTGTTGGAAGAGACCTCATGGGTCATCCACTCCAACTCCTTTCTTCCAAAAAGCAGGGCGATAACATTCAAAACACCCCTGACAGATGACCATCCAGCCTCTGCTTAAAAGCCTCCAAAGAAGGAGCCTCCACCACACTTTGGGGTAGAGAGTTCCACTGCTGAACAGCTCTCACAGTCAGGAAGTTCTTCCTCATGTTCAGGTAGAATCTCCTTTCTTTCCTGTAGTTCAAAGCCATTGTTCCATGTCCTAGCTTCCAGGATAGCAAAAAACAAGCCTGCTCCCTCCTCCCTATGATTTCCCTTCACCTACTTATCCCTGGCTCTCCTCATGTCTGCTCTCAGCCTTCTCTTCTGCAGGCTAAACATGGCCAGCTCTTGAACCTGCTCCTCATAGGAGCTTGTTCTCCAGACCCTTGATCCTTTGAGTCAACCTGCACTGCTTCCTCCTCCCACTTCCCAGTTTACAATCCCATTTGCAAGGGTTTTTTGCCAATAGCAGAAATCCTGACCAGTAGTGACACAATCGAAGTCCTTGAGGGGCAGCTCCCGGATCTTCTGGCCTTGATACCGAGGAGGCCCACCACAGAAGAGGGCAGGGACGCTGGTGTTAGTGCTCTCCATCCACTCCACCAGCCACTTGATGTTGCAGTCACAGGTCAGGGCATTGCCACGCAGGTCTCTGTGGGAGGCAGGAAACACAGAGTCATTCGGCAAGTGAATATATTCTCCATATGTAGTTCCAACTACTGCTCTGTCCTCATGAGGCACTTTCCCCCCCGCCCTTAATGAAGGCCTAACTCTACTGTTCCGGTCCTTTTGTGTTCCTCCCTCAGAAACACATTCTACATATCTCGTCCAGGGTTTTATCAATTTTATCGATTTTATTTCTAGTACATTTGGCCTGCCCGCTGTGTTCTATTTCTCTATCATGTTATTTTGAAACTATTTTATTTTGTTATTTCATGTGTTTATTTTGATGGTATTTTTGCTTCTTGTATTTTATTTTGCTATACTGTAATTTTGGGCTTGGCCTCATGTTAGCTGCCCCGAGTCCCATTCGGAGAGATGGTGGCGGGGTATAAATAAATATTTTTGTTATTATTGTTATTATTATTAGTAGTAGTATTATGAGAAAGTTGTTGTTCTACTCCAGGAACTTTGTTTTTGTGGCTGCCACAAACTACGTTGAACTGGTTGAGACTCAACAAAGAGATATTATTATTATTATTATTATTATTATTATTATTATTATTATTACATACTAGCTCAAGTACCCGGCATTGCCCAGGTTATTTGAAAAAGTCAATTTTAAAATTGTCCAAAATGCATAAGGTTGTGGGTGAACTGCAACTCACAACTCAGGTTAACCCTGAAAAACTCGATCAGTATTTAAAGTTTGTTATGTTGGGTGACTTTGCGCTAGATGGATCATCAATGGGGTTTGGTCTGCTCTCTGGCTGCAGGGTAAACTACAACTCCCACTATGAGAAGTCAGTCTCGTCCAACCCATCCAGTAGATTGAGTTAGTCATGGAGGTTCTGTGTGCCAAGTTTGGTCCCGGTCTATCATCAGTGGAGATCACTGTTTCTCTGGTTGTAGGTGAACTACAACTCCCAGAAAAGAAGGTCAGTTCCCCTCTCCCTTCCCAAACCCTTCCAGTTACCAATTTTTGGCACATCAGGTCTATGCGTCAAGCAGAGGCAGCCCTAGGTAATTTTCAAAAGGTAAGCAAACCGTATTTTGGCACCTGCCAACCCCCCCCCCCCCCACCACCACCACCGCCACCACCCTCCCAACCAATCATTGATATATATTTTTTCTGTTCATCATGGGGGTTCTGTGTGCCATATTTGGTTCAATTCCATCATTGGTGGAGTTGAGAATGCTCTTTGATTGTAGGTGAACTATACATCCCAGTAACTACAACTCACATATGTCAAAGTCTATTTTTCCCCAAGAGCGCCTCAAGAGCGCCCCTGGGCAAAATCAACTATACTGCGAATGCTTACTTTGCGTAACGGGTTGAGCCGCCCCTGGCTTCAAGTTTGTTCCAGATCCATCAGTGTTTGGGTTCATTGTGCTCTCTGGATGTATGTGAACTACAACACCCCCAAATCAAGGAGAATTTTCCCCAAAGACCTCCAGTATTTTTTTGCTGGTCATGAGGGCTCTGTGTGCCAAGTGTGGTCCCAGTCCATTGTTGGTGGGGGTCACAGTATTGCTGGATGCAGATGAACTACAACTCCCAAAATCAATATCCATTCCCACAAACCATTGCAGCATATTCAGTTGTTACTGATCAATTCCTATTCTCTGTGTGCTATAGAAATGGGTAGGAAAGGGTTAAGAGAGAGGCAGTGGGCGGGGTCATGCAAATTTGGAGAGAGAAAGGAACCCTGAGATGTCCATTCTGGAGGAAAAACAGAACATCTAGGATGAAATGGTCCCTGAATGAAAGCATTCCTTGAGTGTTGGGCAGTATGGTGTTTGGGGAGGACATTGGCAGGGATTGGGAGACATGTTCATGGCGCTCACAAAAACAAAGTTTCTGGAGTTGAACAACTCCTTTCAAAGCAAGGACAGCACAATTAAATAGGAAATAACACTTTTAAGCCAGGAACAGAACATTTTTCACATTTTGTTACATAGTGTAACAACCATTAAGCTGTTCGGAATTGTGGTAGTTAAAGTCCAAAACACCTGGCGGGCCAACGTTTACCCATGCTTGTTCTACAGTATCGATGCACCTTGAGGAGTCCCTATATCAGTTGAAAATAAAGCAAATCACAGTCATCCTCTTCAATGAAGAAATAAGAAAGCTTACAGGTCGCTGAGGATTTCCAAGGGCTTCAAGAGATCCCTGGGCAACGTCTGCAGGTTGTTGTTGGCCAAAGACCTGGAACACAATCAGAAAGAAATGTTAGATGTTAGGGAAAGGTGCACATCTGCACCCATAAAGCCCCCTGAGGTGAATGTTCCAGATGTTGCACCAAACAACTGTCTTCTCTTTCTTTTGCATTTGAGGTTTTGAAAGGAGTGCTTTTTCACCAGCAAGGAGGAGCATTTTATGGACAGGCTCTCTTGCTGCTTTCCTTCCTTCCTCCTTTTCCCTCATACACTTCCCCTCTCCTTCCTTCCTGCCTTCCTTACTTACTTACTTCCTTCCTTCCTTCCCTTTTCTTCATACACCTCCCTCCCTTTTTCTTTGACTTCCTTCCTTCCTTCCTTTCCCTTCTTTCTTTCCTTTGCCCTCCCATCTTTCCTTCTCTCCATAGTTTTCCCCCTCCCTTTTCTTCCCTTCTTTTCCCTTTCTCTCTTTCCTTCTTTCCTTTCCATTCCTTCTTGCCTTCCCATCTTTACTTCCCGCCTCTCATAGTGTTTCCCCTTTTCCTTCCCTCCCTTTTCTTTTCCTCTCCTTCCTTCCTTCCATTTCCTTCATACATCTCCCTCCCTTTTTCTTTGACTTCCTTCCTTCCTTTCCCTTCTTTCTTTCCTTTGCTTTCCTGTCTTTCCTTCTCTCCCTTCATAGTTTTCCACCTTCCTTTTCTCTTTCTTCCCTCCTTTTTATTTCCGCCCTCCCTTCCCTTCCCTTCTTTTCCTTTTCTTTCTTTCCTTCTTTCCTTTCCATTCTCTTCCTTCCTTCTTCCATTCCTTCTTGCCTTCCCATCTTTCCTTCCCTCCTCTCATAGTTTTTCCCCTTTTCCTTCACTCCCTTTTCTTTTTCCTCAGCTTCCTTCCTTCTTTTCTCTTCCTGTCTTTCCTTCCCTCCCCTCACAGTTTTCCCCTTTTTATTCCTTCCTTTTTCTTTTCCTCACCTTCATCTCCTTCCTTCCTTCCTTCCTCTCCTTCCTTCCTTCCCATTCTCTTCTTTCCTTTCTCTTCCTTCCTTCTCTTCCTTTCCCTTCCCATCTTTCCTCCCCTCCCCTCATAGTTCTCCCCCTTTTTATTCCTTCCTTTTTCTTTTCATCATATTCCTTCCTTCCTTCCTTCCTTCCTTCCTTCCCATTCTCTTCTTTTCTTTCTCTTTCTTCCTTCTTCCCTTCCTATCTTTCCTTCCCTTCACTCTTTCTTCTCTTATTTTTCTTTCCCCCTCCCTTCCCTTCCCTTCTTTTCCTTTTCATCTCTTTCCTTCTTTCCTTCCTTCCCCACATGCAACAGCTAATCCAGTGACATCACAGAGGGTGGTATCAACAGATCAACATACATACTTTGACATATTTCTTGGTTTTGTTTTTGTTGTTGTTTAGATCACATAACAAGATCAGTACACAGCAAACAAGATGACTATGCTGGCTTTTGTATTTGATCACACGCTGGATACAGTTACTCTACTCTGAACTCAAAAACAGGAAACAGAATGTTGTTGGACAGGAAAAGAAATCGAAAGATGGTCTTAAAGCCAACCTTAAAAACGTATTGTTGAAGGCTTTCATGGCCAGAATCACTGGATTGTTGTAGGTTTTTTTGGGCTATATGGCCATGTTCTAGAGGCATTCTCTCCTGACATTTCGCCTGCATCTATGGCAAGCATCCTCAGAGGTAGGGAGGTCTGTTGGAACTACAACAACCCAACCTTAAAAATGGTGGCATAGACACCGAGAAATGGGAAGCCCTGGCTCTTGAGCGCTCTAACTGGAGGTCAGCTGTGACCAGCAGTGCTGCAGAATTTGAAGAGGCATGAATGGAGGGCAAAAGGAAGAAACATGCCAAGAGGAAGACAGCGCGTCAAGCCAATCCTGACTGGTATCGCCTTCCACCTGGAGACCGATGTCCTCACTGTGGAAAACAGGCAGATCAAGAATAGGGCTCCATAGCCACCTATGGACCCACTACCAAGACACCACATCTGGAAGACCATCATCCTCAAGCTACGAGGGATCGCCTAAGTAAGTAAAGTAGGTAAGGACACTTCCTATTTATTATTATTATTATTTATTATTATTATTATTATTATTATTAGGGTTCCTGTTCTTATGACTCACAGGTGCGTCAGCGATTTGAGCCCACGAAAGGTGCCTTTCGACAAGGCCTGGATTTCATTGTTCTCGATGAACCTGAGGAGGAAGAATGGGATTTTTATTTTTGAGCACTAACACTATGTAACAAAATTCGAAACATTTTCAGTTCCTGGTTATCAGATATTTACATTACGGTTCACTATAGTAGCAAAATGACAGTTATGAAGTAGCAACGAAAATAATGTTGTGGTTGGGGGTCACCACAACATGAGGAACTGTATTAAGAGGTTGTGGCATTAGGATGGTAGAGAAACACTACCATAAATAATGGTTGACTTGTAATAATAACAGCATCATCTGCAAAGAGATTTAATATTATCTCTTCCTTCTCTATTCCTTCCTTCTCTATTTTATAACCTATCCAATTCGTGTTATTTCAGATACTATTAGCTAATATTTCTATAGCTATTACAAATAGAGTCTCTATCCACCAGCTATTCTCCCATTGGCACTCATAGTGGGGTCTCCACCCCCCCCCCCAAAACAAAACACATGCATCGTACAGGTATTGCAGGTGCGACAGCCCCACAAAGGCATTGTCCCGGATCATGGCAAATTTGTTGGAGTTCAGCAACCTGCAAAGGAAAACAGAGAAAGGATTGGAGATGGGAGACTCACAGGGATGGATCAGTTAGGGCCAAGGTGGAAAACATATCAGTGGATATTATTATTATGGTATTATTATTTTGTTAAAACAGAATTTTTGGTATTTTTCAAAATCACAGTTAAAATCCGTAAAAGCAGATTGAAAATATTCATATCCAAAGCAATGCAACACCACTTCCAAGATGCCCTGGGATTTGTATTTTGGGGAGGGCTCTAGTTCCAGGGAGTGCTCTGTAGTACGGCTCTGATGCTTCCTGGAGCTAGAGAGAGATTACACATCCCATCATCCAAATTGCCAGGAGCCCCCGGTGGTTCAGTGGGTTAAACCCCTATGCCAGCAGGACTGAAAACTGACAGGTCACAGGTTTGAATCCGGGGAGAGGCGGATGAGCTCCCTCTATCAGCTCCAGCTCCTCATGCGGGGACATGAGAGAAACCTCCCACAAGGATAATAAAAACATCAAATCATCCAGGCGTCCACTGGGCAACATCCTTGCAGACGGCCAATTCTCTCACACCAAAAGCGACTTGCAGTTTCTCAAGTCGTTCTTGACACAACAAAAAAAAATCCGAATTACCAGGATGCTGGGAGTTGTAATTGAAAAACCCTGGAATCACAGAATCGTAGAGTTGGAAGGGATCTCTAAAGACCATGCAGTCCAACCCCCACCCTTCTGCCTTCATGCAGGAAAACCACCATCAAAGCAGCCTCAACAGATGGCGATCCAGCGCCTGTTTCAAAAGGTAAAACTCATTTGGCAAAGCTTTTTCCAACCAGGACAAAACAGGAGTCAATTGGGGACATCACCATTTTTCCAGACGTACAGAAACTGCAGGAACGGGAGGTGAGCAAAGGAAGCTTCTTTGATTTCGCTGAACTGTGCATTGATCAGAGTCCTGCAAAAGAGAAAAACAAGAAAAAGGAGATGCTCAGAGATGATCTGACTGCAAAGGGCTTAAATTTCAAGATGAAGGAAGATGAAACGTAAACATTAAAGGGACGCTTGCTTACATTTAGTGCAAAGAAGAAGGACCTATTTGACCCTCTATCTATGCGATGCATTGCATGTCCCAGCATCCCCAGCCAGCCTGGGTAAAAGTGGGCATTACAAAAATCCTCACATCATCCTTATACAAGGGGCATTCATGAAAGATTTCCCCAGATCCCCTTCCTGTGGACTGAGAGCAATGAACCTTGGTCCAGTTCTGAGTCCTTCTCTCCATCGGTGACACCCAGGGACACACACTTCTCCCCTCTCTTTAAGCAACTGTCAACAACTCACTTGTAGAAGTCGGCAGGTTGCTCCAAAAGCCATGTTGTGACTTCGGAAATCAGAGTCTCGTCACCTAAGAAATGCTTGCCCTTCAACTTTCCAACAACTTCCTTGTTGGAAAAAGGTGGAAGTCCGATGGTGCGAGGTTGGATGAAAAAGGGAGATACAGGAGAATTCCAAAGCCAGAGGAGCATGCTTCTTCCATTTGGGCAACAGAGGAGTTGGGAACTGGTGCATTGTCTTGCAGAAGGCGGACACCTTTGGTGAGCATGCCAAATCTATCTCTTGCTTTTGTGGCCTCCCGCAATTTCCGCAGCTGTAAAGCCTAGTCTACCCCAGTGATCATGGTGCCCTTTGCTAGGAAACCCATCACTACTACTCTGTGCTGGTCCCAAAATACTGTGAGCATGACCTTGCCTGCCGAGAGCTGGGCACGTGCCTTCTTTGCAGGCAGTGAGTCACGATGCTTCCATTGCATCGACTGGACTTTAGTCTCAGGATCAAAGTGATGGACCTAGCTTTCACCCAGTCTGTTGGCACATCATTGTCAAGAGCACTTGACTTGTTCCTGCTTCTGGAAAGGTGTGAGCAGCCAGGGGACCCAGTGAGAGGATACCTTATGCAGGTGAAGATGGTCTTGGGTGGTTTTTTCCATCTTGACATTTTGGGTTAAGAGGCGAATGGTTACACGGCGATTTTCCAAAATGGTGACCTCCACTTGAGGGATGGTGTGTCAATCAAGAGCAGAGTGGGGTCACCCTGGAATTGCAGTTGTTTGCACCAAAGTCTGACCACACTGGAATGGAGGAGGCCAGTTCTTGAATCCATCATTTGATGGGGAATCATCACCAGAAACCTCTTTCGTCTCATCGTCCCACTTCAGCACCTGTCACATCAAGACTGTTCTCAGTTCTGAGTTATGAATTGGCACATAACCTATAGAGACTTATATCGTTGCATACGTGCAGTTTCAGCATCCTAAAATAGAAGTGGGTCAAGGGAAATATTTGATGAATGCTCCTCATATGTAGTATAATTGTTTCTTTCTGGGTTTTTTGTTTTGTTTTGTTTTGTTTTGTTTTGTTTTGTTTTGTTTTGTCGTGTCAGGAGCGACTTGAGAAACTGCACGTCACTTCTGGTGTGAGAGAATTGGCCGTCTGCAAGGACGTTGCCCAGGGGATGCCTGGATGATTGGATGTTTTTATCATCCTTGTGGGAGGCTTCTCATGTCCCCGCATGAGGAGCTGGAGCTGATAGAGAGAGCTCATCCGCCTCTCCCCGGATTCGAACCTGCAACCTGTCGGTCTTCAGTCCTGCCGGCACAGGGGACTGGAGGCAAGTCACAATAAATATGACATAATTAGGGACTGATTACATCATTATTATTATTTTACTGACACAAAAACACAGCAAACAAGATCTATATGCTGGATTTCGTATCACAAAATCACAAGTTGAACACTTCCCAAGCTTCTAGAACTGTGTGATGTATTTTCGAATTATACGCGCAGATCCAAATCAGGTGGCCTTTTGCAGTTGACAGATGGTGATTTTGTCAATGTTTATTGTTTCCAAATCCTGGCTGAGATCTTTTGGCACTGCACCAGTGTGCCGATGACCACTGAGACCACCTGCACTGGTTTATGCCAAAGCCTTTGCTGTTCAGTGTTGAGGTCCTGATCACGGTTGAGTTTTTCCTGTTGTTTTTCCTCAATGTGACTGTCACCTGGTATGGCGACATCAATAATCCAAACTTTTTTCTTTTCCACAATCATGATGTCTGGTGTATTGTGTTCCAAAACTTTTTTTAGTCTGGATTTCAAAGTCCCACAGTTTTTTGCGTGTTCATTTTCCACAACCTTTGCAGGTTTATAATCTCACCAATTCTTTACTACTGGCAGGAGGTACTTGTGACATAAGTTCCAGTTAATCATCTGGGTCACAGAGTTGTACCTCTGTTTGTAGTCTGTCTGCGCGATTTTCTTGCAGCAGCTGCGCCTTTGGTGAGTAGGTATACAATTTCACATTATTGCTCAGCCTCAATGTTCTGTCATTGGAGTATACGTCCCCTCGTGGGAAAGCCTGATTCCACAACTCCCGCTATAATGAGCCCGCCTCCGCTAATAACCTGCTTCTCTTTTATCTCACCGAGTTTTTAATTAGTTTTAATCTGTTTGTCTTTTAATCATTACATTTTTTTTGTCGTGTCAGGAGCAACTTGAGAAACTGCAAGTCGCTTCTGGTGTGAGAGAATTGGCCGTCTGCAAGGACGTTGCCCAGGGGACACCCGGACGATTTGATGTTTTTATCATCCTTGTGGGAGGCTTCTCTCATGTCCCCGTATGAGGAGCTGGAGCTAATAGAGGGAGCTCATCCGCCTCTCCCCGGATTCGAACCTGCGACCTGTCGGTCTTCAGCACTGCCGGCACAGGGGTTTAACCCACTGCGCCACCAGGGGCTCCATTATTATATTACATGTAGCCCGCCCATTGTCATTGTCCTTGGGCTTATTGTAATTTTTACATTGTGCTTATTGTAATTTTTACATTGTTATGTATTCGCGTGTTTTATGTAACTATGATGTTGTTGTTTATTGTTTGTGTTTTCGGTTTGCGTTTTCAGTTTTTCTTTATTGTAATTGTTGTTTGGGCTTGGCCTCATGTAAGCTGCTCCGAGTCCCCATCGGGGAGATGGTGGCGGGATATAAATAAAGATGATGAGGATGATGATGATGAGGATGATGATGATGATTATTATTATTATTTTTATTATTATTATTATTATTATATGATAAATGGTTTCATCAGCTTCCTTGCACAGACTGCATTTTGGGTCATCAGCTGGTTTTTCAATCCTGGCCTTAATGGCATTGGTTCTGATGGCTTGCTCCTGCGCTGCAAGAATCAGGCCTTCTGTCTCCTTCTTCAGTGCTCCATTCGTGCACCATCACCAGGTCTTTTCCTGGTCAACTTTTCCTTCAGTTTTGTCAAGGAACTGCCCATGCCATGCTTTGTGGTGCCAGCTCTCAGCTCTGGTTTGTAGTGCAGTTTTCTTGTACTGATTCTTGGTCTGCTGTGCTTTGAGAAATTTCCGATTATTGACTTCAATTAAAGCAGGTTCTTGGCTTTCCTTTACATATTATGCTAGAGTGTGTTTTTCTTCTTCAACTGCTTGTTTGACTTGTAAAAGTCCTCTGCCACCAGACCTTCTCAGCAGATAGAGCCGGTCAACATCACCGCGAAGATGTAATGAGTTATGAAGGGTCATGAGTTTTTGTGTTTTTCTGTCCAAATTGTCCAGTTCTGCCTGCGTCCAGTTTATGATGTCAACAGTATATCTTATGACAGGTATGGCCCAGGTATTTATGGCCTTGATGGTATTGCCTCCATTGAGCTTGCTTTTGAGAATTTTTCTGACTCTTTGAATGTATTCTTTGCTGACCACAGTTTTCACATGTCCATGTTTGATGTTGTCCAGCTGTAGTATGCACAGATATTTATAGGCCTCTGGCTGGTGACACTTGATTGCTTAGCCATTGGGCATATTTATGCCCTCCTTTCAATGATTTTGCCCTTCTTCAGTGCCACTGTCGAACATTTGTCCAAAGCAAACTCATCTCATTACATTTTATTTTTATATCACAGGGTGTCTGGCCCTACACCACTGGTGAAACTACACTGTCTAGCCAGTATTGCACCACCTGACATCCGCTGGGAAGTAGCAGCCAATAGTGAAAGGACCAAGGCAGTAACATCTCCAGCTCATCCCCTGTTTGGGTATCAGCCAGCACGTCAATGACTTAAATCAAGAAATAGTTTTCTAAGATCTACAGAGACACTCGTTGGAACACCTCAGCAAGCAAGAGTCCAAAAGTGGCAGGCTCAAACCCAGAACCTCAATCAATGGCTGATACCAAATGAGAGACTCCCCCCTGGGCACACAGAGGACTGGGCGACTTGGAAGACGCTGAACAGACTGCGCTCTGGCACCATGAGATGCAGAGCCAACCTTCAGAAATGGGGCTACAAAATGGAATCCACGACATGCGAGTGTGGAGAGGAGCAAACCACAGACCACCTGCTGCAATGCAACCTGAGCCCTGCCACATACACAATGGAGGACCTCCTTGCGGCAACACCAGAGGCACTCCAAGTGGCCAGATACTGGTCAAAGGACATTTAATCAACTACCAAGCTTGCAAACTTTGTGTTTTGTCTGTCTGTTTGTTTGTTTTGTTAAAATGTAATACAAATGTCTGGTTGCTCCTGACACGATAAATAAATTTTTATGCTATGTACCACTGTCACACCGAGTTCTCTTTCTCTCTCCTCTTTTTCTAAATAGCCCTCTCTGTACTTTTATAGGATTAGAAGCTGATTATCGAAATAATTAATATATTATTATTATTATTATTAATAATAATAATAATAATAATAATGTCTCATTACAATCCCTATTTGTATGCAACGGCTCACTGCCAATGCCCATTCTGCCATATTGCTATGTCTTTCTCTTTTTTCTGCTGCCTCGACTAGATTCGAACTCAGTGTTATAACTTTTGCACGGTCCCTGGGCAGAGAAGGATGTATTTAAAGTGCTCTGCTGTGATTAATGGCAGCTGCTTGCAAAACCACTTAAACAAATCAATGCGGGCCTCGGAGGAAGAACTGGGGAGATGCCAGCAAGCCGCCTGCAAACTGGGAATAAGCGGTCAGCATGAATACTTTTTCAACTGTTGTGGCTCAAGGCGATGAAGTCCTGGGAGTCCTTAGAGTTGTAGTTTGGCAAGATCTGTCGCCTTTCCTGCCAAGGGGGGCAGGCGAACTACAACTTCCATTCGCCTCGGTGATACTAAACCACATTAATGCAACAGGGCCCGTACATCCAATATCTTGCCATACTACAACTCCCAGGATTCCATGCCATAGAGCCAGAGCAGAGCCCCCGGTGGCACAGTGGGTTAAACCCCTGTGCCGGCAGGACTGAAGACCGACAGGTCGCAGGTTCGAATCCAGGGAGAGCGCGGATGAGCTCCCTCTATCAGCTCCAGCTCCCCATGCGGGGACATGAGGGAAGCCTCCCACAGGGATTTTAAAACATCAAAACATCAGGGCGTCCCCTGGGCAATGTCTTTGCAGATGGCCAATTCTCTCACACCAGAAGTGGCTTGCAGTTTCTCAAGTTGCTCCTGACACGACAAAAAAAGTTCAAAGGGTGTCAAACTGCATTAACTCCACAGTGTAGATGCATTCTCAGAGGCACTTCTGCCAGTTCCATCACCCGAAATACAGCTCTGGTACCTTTGATTCATTGCCAGTCTCCCATCCAAATACTAACCAAGTCTGAACCTACCTAGCATCCAAGTTCAGACTGGTATTAGGCCTATGGCTTGCATATATGCCTGTTGGCTTATGGATACTCTATGAATTTAAGAGTGTTTCCATAGGGAAAGGAAACTCAGAGGTGGCTTTACCTCTGACTTTGGTTCCTTCAATGCATTGGCGGTCTCCCATCCAAGTCCTAGCCAGGGCTAACCCTGCTTAGCATCCAAGATTAGAGTGAACTGGATGCCTTTGAGGCATTTAGGCCCATGCCATGAATTTAATAGGGTTTTCTTAGGCATTGAAGACTCACAATACAGTGTTCAGTGCCTTCAATTCATTGGCGGTCTCCCATCCAAGTCCCAACCAGGGCCAGCCCTGCTTAGCACACAAGATCGGATTGGACCTGGGGCCTTTGGGGTGTTTGTTATTGTTTGCATTTTGAAAATATCTCAGTTGAGATATAAGAGCAGGATAACAACAGCAACAGCAGCAGCAGCATGTAAATTTGAAACATATTCTGTTCCTGGTTTGAAAGTGCAATTTCCTGATTAATTGTGCAGTCCTTACTTTGAAAGTTGTTGTTCTACCCTCAACCTTTGAGGATATCAACCCCACTTGCCTAGTTTCCAACAGACTTCACAACCTCTGAGGATGCCTGCCATAGATGTGGGTGAAATGTCAGGAGAGAATGCTTCTGGAACATGGCCAGGCAGCCTGAAAAATTCACAGTGACCTAACTATTCCAGAAATTTTGTTTTTGTGGCACAAACTAGTTTGAATTGGTTATGATAAGACAGTCACCTCTCGACAAAGGATTCCTCCAGGCAGGAATCAGCCAGACCTTGAAACTGCCAGGCCATTACATGCTAATCAAGGTGGCCAATTGCAACATTCACATCTATGTCGAACTGACAACAGTTCTTTCTACCACCCTGGACATAATTCCACAGATATATAAACCACATTTTCCTAGCTCTCACTATCAGCTCCAGCTACTGCCCACCTAGCAGTTCATAAACATGCAAATGTGAGTAGATCAATAGGTACCGCTTTGGCGGGAAGGTAACGGCGCTCCATGTAGTCATGCTGGCCATGCAGTCATGCCAAGAACTCATGTCAGCAAGTTCAGCAGCTCAGCGGTTAACCCGCTTCACCATCCAGGGACTCCTGTTGCCTATTTGTATGTATGTATGTATAAGTGTGTAATAATGGCCAAGGTGGGAGAAAGAACTCTTGTAAGTTTTTTGGGCTATCTGGCCATGTTCCAGAAGCGTTCTGTCCTGATGTTTCGCCCACATCTATGGCAGGCATCCTCAGATGTTATGAGGTCTCTGGTAGGGTAGCAGAAGCTGGAGCTACCAGCAGGAGCTCACCCCATCCTGCAGATTCGAATTGCCAACCTTTCAGTCAGCAAGTTTAGCAGTTCAGCGGTTTAACTCACTGCGCCACCAGGCTATTCAATGCTAATCAATTGCAACTTGCCTCAAACAGACAAGCGTTCTTTCTCCCACCAACTTCCAACAACCACTGGGTTGTTGTAAGTATTTTGGGCTGTCTGGCCATGTTCCAGAAGTGTTCTCTCCTGACGTTTCGCCCACATCTATGGCAGGCATCCTCAGAGATTATGAGGTCTTTGCTAGGTTGGCAGAAGCTGGAGCTACCAGCAGGAGCTCACGCCATCCTGCAAATTCGAATCACCAACCTTTCAGTCAGCAAGTTCAGCAGCTCAGTGGTTTAAGTCATTGCGCCACCAGGCTATTCAATGCTAATCAACTGCAACTTGCCTCAAACAGACAACAACCTAGTGGTTCTGACCATGAAAGCCTTCAACAATACCTTATACTCCGTTTCTGAACCCCTGTGCCAACGGGCCTGATCACATATTGCCTGTTCCTTTTTGTCCGCCATCCATCGGAAACCATCTGCACTATGTAAATATGTTGTAAGGTCCTGTTAGCATTCTAGGTGAGAAAATTCATATTTACGACACAACTTTGACAACACAACTTTTGGAGACGAGCACACTTGGGATGGGATGATGCCTGCAGTCACCCACCTGAAAGTGCAAGGGATAATAATAATAATAATAATAATAATAATAATAATGGTTATTTGTACCCCGCTACCATCTCCCCAAGGGACTCGGTGCGGCTTACATGAGACCAAGCCCACAATACATCAATAAACAAAACATCAATAAACAAAACATCAATAAGCTATCAATACAATACAAATCATATGGGATGCACCAAGCCCTCCCTGCTAACCTTGGACTTTCGCCGCATAGAGAAGTGACCCACTTTTCCTAAAAAGGATGCACTTTCCATCCTTTTTTTGGCAAAGGATGCTAAAAGAGACTCACAGAGAGATGACATCCCGAGGCAGGTTCTTGGGAATGGCTTTGGAGTCGATGCAGAAGGCGGTGTCCCGGGTGCAAGAGCAGCTCTGTGGGCATGGAGGGGGTCGGGGGGGCCTCCGAGAGTGAGCCCCCGGCCCCCAAAGCCCAGCCAGGCCTACGAAGCAAAGCAGCAGCACCTGCCTGGAAGCCATGGCAGAGATGGAGGACAACAAAGCGGTACCCAATATCCCCCCAAAGGAGAAGATGCTGCAGCCCAGGAGGACAGGTCCCTTTCTCGGCTGGCTTGGTGCTCTTCTCCTGCAATCTGTCTCTCTGTGCGTGTTCTTCCCCAGCTGCTGCTGCTGTTGCTGTCAGCTCTGCATGATGACGGAGGAGGAACAAGAAGGAGGGAGGGAGAAAGAGGGAGAGAAAGAAAGAAAAGAAGGCAGTGCCAAAGCAGATGATGGGGTGGCAGAGAGAGGCTTCCCATTGGCATCCAAAGGCAAACAAAGCCACGCCTGGCATCTCTTGAGCCCACCAGCAATGTGGCATCATCTGCTCAGGCGCATTAGGACCCTCCAAGCATTATGCCTCACTGCTGTGTGCTTTCGAGCCATTATTCCTGACTTATGGTGACCCTATTGGGTTTCTTTGCAGGGGGCTTTTTCTTTTCAGGCTAAGAGAGTGTGGTCTGAGCTCCAAGCATTGAATCCTGCTTGCTGTGTCGTTCCTGACTTAGAGCGACCCTTTACCTAGTTCTCTGTTGCCTTTACCTACTTCTCTATGAGGTTGAGAGAGTGTGACCCACTCGAGGACCCAATCAATAGGAGTATAGTGTCTAGATCCAGGGAAGTCATGCCCCCCTTCTATTCTGCCTTGGTTAGACCACACCTGGAATATTGTGTCTAATTCTGGGCACCACAATTCAAGAGAGATATTGACAAGCTGGAATGTGTCCAGAGGAGGGCGACTCAAATGATCAAGGGTCTGGAGAACAAGCCCTATGAAGAGCAGCTTAAAGAGCTGGGAATGTTTAGCCTGAAGAAGAGAAGGCTGAGAGGAGACATTATAGCCACGTATAAATATGTGAAAGGAAGTCATAGGGAGGAGGAAGTAAACTTGTTTTCTGCTTCCCTGGAGACTAGGACACAATAGAACAATGGCTTCAAAGTACAAGAAAGGAGATTCCATCTGAACATTAAGAAGAATTTCCTGACTGTGAGAGCCATTCAGCAGTGGAACTCTCTGCCCCGGAGTGTGGTGGAGGCTCCTTCTTTGGAAGCATTTAAACAGAGCCTGGATGGCCATCTGTCAGGGGTGCTTTGAATGTGATTTTCCTGCTTCTTGGCAGGGTTTTGGACTGGATGGCCCATGAGGTCTCTTCCAACTCTATGATTCTATGATTATTTCACCCTGCGTGGCAGGATTGGTGATGGGTTGGATGGTCTTTGGGGATCCCTTCTAATGTAGCAGACTATAGAGTACCTTGGAGTCCAGTGGAGTCTCCTCTTCTTCCTCCTCCTCCTCCTCCTCCTCCTCTTCTTCTTCTTCTTCTTCTTCTTCTTCTTCTTCTTCTTCTTCTTCTTAATAAGCAGAGGCCATCTGTTGAGAGGACTTTGTTTGTGCCTTCCTGTCTAGCAGAAGGGGGTTGAATTGGATGGCCTTTGGGGATCCCTTCCAACTGAGGGATTGCATTAATATTTTTACTGTTATTATGAAGCAGAGACTGAATGGCCATCTGTCAGGGGGGCTTTAATTGTGTTTTCCTGCCTGGCAGAAGGGGGTTGGACTGGGTGGACCATGGGATGTCTTTCAACACTAGGATTCTATTAGTAGTAGTAGTAGTAGTAGTAGTAGTAGCCATCCCCTGCCACGTGTTGCTGTGGTCCACATGGGGGTTCTGTGTGGGAGGTTTGGCCCAATTCTATCATTGGTGGGGTTCAGAATGCGCTGTAATTGTAGGTAAACTATAAATCCCAGCAACTACAACTCCCAAATGTCAAGATTCTATTTTCCCCAAACTCCACTAGTGTTCGCATTTGGGCATATTGAGTATTCGTGTAGAGTTTGGTCCAGATCCATCATTGTTTGGGTCCACAGTGATCTCTGGATTTAGGTGAACTACAACTCCAAAACCAAAGGACATTGCCCACCAAACACGTCCAGTATTTTCTGTTGGTCATGGGAGAACTGTGTGCCAAGTTTGGTTCAATTTCATCATTGGTGGGGTTCAGAATGCTCTTTGATTGTAGGTGAACTATAAATCCCAGCAACTACAACCCCCAAATGACAAAATTGGGTTGTTGTTTTGTTTTTGTTTTTGTTTTTTTTGAGTGATGGTCACCCATTAGCCTGATAGGTGTCTTGTGTCAAAATTTGGTGTCAATTCGTCCAGTGGTTTTTGAGTTCTGTTAATCCCACAAACGAACATTACATTTTATTTATATAGATTATTATTATGAAGTAGTGGCTGGATGGGCATCTGTCAGGAGTGCTTTGATTGTACATTCCTGGCTGACAGAAGGGGATTTGACTGGATGGCTACAGACTGCCTTTGAGGTCTTTTCTACACTGCCATATAAAATCCTTATAATCTGCTTTGAACAGGATTATATGACATTGTAGACTCATATAATCCAGTTCGAAGCAGACAATGTAGGTTATCCGCTTTGGTAATCTGGATTATATGGCAATGTAGAAAGCAGAAAGAAGAGAGTTGGACTGGATGGCCTTTGGGGGTCCCTTCCAACTCTAGGATTCTATGATTCTCCAAGGGGAGGAGATGAATCTCAGGGCAAGGGTGTGGCCTTCGCTGGCATCCCTTGGGCACTTGCTGCTGGATGTCCTCCTTGACCACCTGGCACCCTTATTGTGGGATGACGGGCCATTGTGCACAAGACACTCGTGCAAGTAGCACGTGGCACGGCTGCAAACAGCCCTCGTTCCCGGCACGGCAGCTTCCCAGACAACAATGGGCAAAGTATGATGGGCTGGTGTTTGTGAGTTATTCCGAGCCCGGTGGAGAGGGACACAACCAAACAAAACATAAACACACAATGGGACCACTGTCTGACAGTCCCAAAATAGCCACGGTGTGGTTCAGCAGCTTCACAGCTTGCAAGGTGGACCCCAACCTGCACCAAGGCTACATCTACACTGTAGGATTAATTCAGTGTATACCCCACTTTAACTGCTCAATGCAATGGAATAATAAGAACTGTAGTTTTGGAAGGTGTGTAGCCTTCTCTGCCAGAGGACTTGTCCAGACAGTACCTTTATCCCAGGAGCTCCCCCAGCAAACAGGAGGGTGGCCAGATGCCATTCCCACAAAACGAGGAAGCAATAGCTACAAACGGGAAAAAAAACGTGAGATTTTTAGGTGCGAGAATATCCCAATTCTGAGCTAAAAATCTGCATTTTCGGATGTCTGTATATCCTTGCACTCTGAAATCATGGGGTGTTCACCAGCAAAGGATTCCCTCCCAACAAAGGATTCCCCCAGGCAGCAACCAGCCAGACTTTGAAACTACAGACCATTAAATGCTAATCAAAGTGGCAAATTGCAACTTTCACACAAATAATAATAATAATGTATTGTCGAAGGTTTTCATGGCCAGAATCACTCAGTTTTTGTGGGTTTTTTCGGGCTATATGGCCATGTTCTAGAGGCATTTCTCCTGACGTTTCGCCTGCATCTATGGCAAACATCCTCAGAGGTGAGGTCTGCTGGAGCTGGGAAAAAAGGGGTTTATATATCTGTGGAATGACCAGGGTGAGACAAAGGGCTTTTGTAAGTTGGGCTAGGTGTGGATCTTTCAACTGCCCACCTTGATTAGCATACAATGGGCTGACTGTGCCTGGGGCAAACTGTATGCTAATCAAGGTGGGCAGTTGAAAGATCCACACCTAGCCCAACTTACAAAAGCCCTTTGTCTCACCCTGGTCATTCCACAGATATATAAACCCCTTTTTTCCCAGCTCCAGCAGACCTCACCCTCTGAGGATGCTTGCCATAGATGCAGGCGAAACGTCAGGAGAAATGCCTCTAGAACATGGCCATATAGCCCGAAAAAACCCACAAGAACTGAATAATAATAATAATAATAATAATAATCTTTATTTATACCCTGCCACCATCTCCCCAATGGGGACCTGGAGCGGCTTACATGAGGCCAAGCCCAAACAGCAAATTACAATTAAATAAAACCGAAAATGCAAACAATAAACAACAAACAACATAATTACATAAAACATATGAAAATATAGCAATAGGCACAATCACAATGACAATGGGCAGGCTACATGTAATGATTAAAAGAGAGACTGATTAAAACTAATTAAAACTCAAGCGAGATAAGAGAGAGAGAGATTATTGGCGGAGGACTCATTATAGTGGGGGTTGTGGAATCAGGCTTTCCCACAAAGGGGGGGGGCATATACTCCAATGACAAAACGTTGAGGTTAAGCAGTAGTGTGGGAATGTAAACCTATTCATCAAAAGCGCAGCGGAAGAGCCAGGTTTTAAGGTCCTTTTTAAAGGTTTCTAAGGTAGGGGCTTTCCTAATTTCTCCAGGTAATGAGTTCCAGTTTCGGGGGGCCACAGAGGAAAAAGCTCTCTCCCTTGTACTTACTAGGCAAGCCTGTGAAATTGGCAGGGGCGAAAAAGGGCCTCCCCAGAAGGACGGAGAACATACCCCAGGCAGACAAGAGTTCTTTCCCCCACCCTGGACATTCCACAGACATATAAGCCTCACTTACTTGGTTTCCAACACATCCCTCAATCTCTGAGGATGCCTGCCATAGATGTGGGTGAAATGTCAGGCGAGAATGCTTCTGGAACATAGCCATACAACCCAGGAAACTCACAGCAACTCATGATTCCGGCATGAAAGCACAAGGCAAATACATTCTCTATTGCATTTCCCATGACCTAGAAAAGTGTTGGTTTTCCATCCCCTTCTGAACATCTCAAGAATCTCATTGAGATGATGAAAGGAAGCCTTGATAGAAGAGGAGTTGTAGCTGGAAGAAGACGTTGACTTTGGCATCTCACGGTCCTTTGGAGAGGTCCTTGGGTGGAGGGCCACTTGACTCCTGTCCAAGGAGGACTCGGGGCTGATCTTATTCCTGGTTGACGTGATGGCAGGTGGAGGCAACAGCTGGTTACCTGCCAAAAAGTTCGGGAAGACCAGCTGACGCATTCCCTGGGACCTTTCAGTCTTTATAAGGGAGGGCTCCTTTTTGCAAGAGCGCAGCAACGTCAGGATGGAGGTCTACCACAAGATGGAAGGCGGCAAAGATATGCTCGAAAGACCCCCGGTGAGTCTCGCTCCTTCTTCCGGGAGGGATTTTTTGCTCCTGAAGGTAATGGCTGCCCAGGGAATCCATGGGGAGGGAACCGAGAGGTGGGTCAGTACATTTGGGAGAGCTTTCGGGGGATTCAGACCTTTCGTTGGACCTTTTTGGGCATATCTTTCAAAGGTAAAGAAGACCTTTTGGCAACCTTTGACTCTTTCCTACAGGTCTACACAGCCTCTCCTCGGCTGCCCGGACTGCCCTGCAAGAAGCCCCTAATCATTGTGGTTGTGGTGGTTGTGATTGTCCTGGTTGTGTTGGGTTTCCTGCTGATGGGGCTGCACATCACAGAGAAACATACAGAGACGGTAGGTCCATCAAGATGTCCCCTTTTGCAATACAAGACATTCCTGACTTAGAAACTTACAAACATCTCATAGTTAAGTCGACTTACAAACAACTCCTAGTTAAGAACAGAATGGAGGCAACAGGTAGTGGGAGGAATCTATCTTTAGGAAGGGAAATCTACTTCTGGAAGAGTTATTATCATGGGGGAAAGGGGTCTCCAGTGGAACTTTATCTCCAGTCCTTATTTCCACAACAAGCCACATTTTGCAAAATCCAATTATCACAGGGACAGAAATTATTATGAAATCTTGTGATAGCAAAGGAAACACCACAGGGGTGTTGACCCTTCCCTGTGTGCTATCTATATCTATATCTATATCTATATCTATATCTATATCTATATCTATATAACTATATCTATATATATCTATAAATGCTCTGTTCATTTTGAGTGACATTATAACTCAAAATCCACTGGATGAATTGCTGTCAAATTTGGCCACAAGACACTTACTACCCCAAGGAGTGACCATCACTGAAAAAAATTGATTTTGTCATTTGGGAGTTGTAGTTGCTGGGATTTATAGTTCACCTACAATCAAAGAGCATTCTGAACTCCACCAGCGATGGAACTGAACCAAACTTGGCACACAGGACTGCCATGACCAACAGAAAACACTAGAAGGGCTTGGTGGGCATTCACCTTGAGTTTTGGAGTTGTAGTTCACCTACATCCAGAGAGCACTGTGGGCTCAAACAATGATGGACCTGGACCAAACTTAGCACAAATACTCAATATGCCCAAATGTGAACACTGGTGGAGTTTGGGGGAAATAGACCTTGACATTTGGGAGTTGTACTTACTGGGATTTATAGTTCACCTTCAATAAAGAGCATTCTGAAACTTGTGTTGTGAGCTGTTTTGTTGCTAAATTTGGTGTGATTTCGTTCATTGGTTCTTTTGTTTTTAAGGTACTCATTATGCACAGAGCATTTTTAGATAGATAGATAGATAGATAGAGAGAGAGAGAGAGAGAGAGAGAGATAGATAGATAGATAGATAGAAATATGGTAAAAACTTCACAAAGGGACATCCTGATAGCTCTTCTATGGGAGGGTTGTGTCTTTTTCTTCTTCCTCTGCATTCGGTCTTCCTCTTTTGCAGGTCCTGCAAATGACCATCCAAGGTCTGGACGGCAAAGGGTCTCCCCAGCACCTTTCCATGAGCCGGAAGGAGAGGCTGGCCACCTTCCACGTCCATGGGGCAGCCAATGCTTCCGCCACCGTGGTTTATGACTTCGGCAATGTAAGCTTCCAATGTTGCGTTGTCCCTGGCATTTATAGTTTGAGGAGGCCCTGTCCTTCTCTATCACAGGATGCATAGAAACTGTAGACATAATGGTTGAACCGTTGTGGGCTCTAAGCAACAGGGCTGGGAGTTGTAATTTGGCAGAGGAGGCTGAAGACCTTGGGAAACTAAAACTCCCAGTATTCCCCAGCCCTGAGGTGCGGGAATTCAAGTAGTGCCAAACTGCATCCATTCTACTGCGTGAGGGCTCAAGATCTTGGGAAACAACAACGTCTCGTATTATATAGTGTGGCAGCTAAAAACCTTGGGGAACGACAACTCCCAGTATTCCCCAGCCTTGAGCTGCAGCAATTCAAGTAGTGCCAAACTGCATTCATTCTACAGTGTGAGGGCTCAAGACCTTGGGAAACTACAACTCCCGGTATTACTCTAGCATTGAGCCATGGCAATTAAAGTGGTGCCAAACTGCATTCATTCCTACAGTGTAGATGCCCCCCTCTGAAATGGCAAATCCAAGTATTTCAAAGCAATTAGAAGGGCAATCATAATGCAATCATTGCATAGGGTAGAAGGGCTTCAAGGTCCCATAATTAGATTCAGACTCCAATTTTAGGCTCCTCTTGTTTTTGTGCAGCTTGTGATTGGCTACCGATCATGGCCCGAAGGGAAGTCCTGTTATCTCACCCGAATGGATAAGGAGAACATCCAAAGCCTGGATGAGGTGGTCAAGGTGTTCCAGCACATCCAGGTGAGGCGGGGAGAGGGATGGACGTGGAAATGAGGCTGGAGTTTAGGGCTGAAAAAGAACAAATCGCAAGGATTTGGGGCCTATATTATTGTCATTGAAGGGATCCCTAAAGGCCATCTAGTCCAACCCACTCCTGAGGGATGGCCTATGTTGAAATCTAGACACAAGACTCCAATAGATGTAACTCAGGTATCGGCAAACCCAGGTCCAGGGGGCGGATGCAGCCCCTTGGGCTCTTTTCTCAGGCCCTCCTCTCTCTCATCATCCCGTCCTTCCTATTTTCTCTCATTCCTGCCTCCTTCCCTCCCTCTTTCTCCTTCCCTTCCACCCTTCGTTCCTTCATTCCTTCCTTACTTTTCTCCTTCCCTTCCTCCCTTCCTTACCTACCTCTTTCTCCTTCCCTCCTTCCCTTCCACCCTTTTGTCTTTTCTTTCTTTCCTTTCTTCCTCCCTCCCTTACCTACCTCTTTCTCCTTCCCTCCTTCCCTTCCAACCTTTTGTTTTTCTTTCCTTCCTTTCCTTTCCTTTCTCCTTCCCTCCCTCCCTTACCTACCTCTTTCTCCTTCCCTTCCACCCTTTTGTCTTTTCTTCCTTCCTTCCTTTCCTTTCTCCTTCCCTCCCTCCCTTACCTACCTCTTTCCCTTTCCCTCCTTCCCTTCCAACCTTTTGTCTTTCTTTCCTTCCTTTCCTTTTTCCTTCCCCCCCCCCCCTTCATTACCTACCTCTTTCTCCTTCCCTGCTTCCCTTCCACCCTTTGGTCTTTCCTCCCTCCCTCCCTCCCTTCCTTACCTACCTCTTTCTCCTTCCCTCCTTCTCTTCCACCTTTTTGTCTTTTCTTCCTTCCTTCCTTCCTTCCTTCCTTCCTTCCTTCCCTTTCTCCTTCCCTCCTTCCCTTCCAACCTTTTGTCTTTCTTTCCTTCCTTTCCTTTCCTTTCTCCTGCCCTCTCTCCCTTCCTTACCTACCTCTTTCTCCTTCCCTCCTTCCCTTCCACCCTTTTGTCTTTTCTTCCTTTCCTTTCTTCCTCCCTCCCTTACCTACCTCTTTCTCCTTCCCTCCTTCCCTTCCAACCTTTTGTTTTTCTTTCCTTCCTTTCCTTTCTCCTTCCCTCCCTCCCTTACCTACCTCTTCCTCCTTCCCTTCCACCCTTTTGTCTTTTCTTCCTTCCTTCCTTTCCTTTCTCCTTCCCTCCCTCCCTTACCTACCTCTTTCTCTTTCCCTCCTTCCCTTCCAACCTTTTGTCTTTCTTTCCTTCCTTTCCTTTTTCCTTCCCCCCCCCTCCCCCTTCATTACCTACCTCTTTCTCCTTCCCTGCTTCCCTTCCACCCTTTGGTCTTTCCTCCCTCCCTCCCTCCCTCCCCCTTCATTACCTACCTCTTTCTCCTTCCCTCCTTCTCTTCCACCCTTTTGTCTTTTCTTCCTTCCTTCCTTCCTTCCTTCCCTTTCTCCTTCCCTCCTTCCCTTCCAACCTTTTGTCTTTCTTTCCTTCCTTTCCTTTCCTTTCTCCTGCCCTCCCTTCCTTACCTACCTCTTTCTCCTTCCCTCCTTCCCTTCCACCCTTTGGTCTTTCCTTCCTTCCTTCTTCACCACCCCCTTTCTCCCTCCCTCCCTCGTTCCACCTTTTTTCTTCCTTCCCTCTCCCTCTTTCTCCTTCCTTCCTTCCTCCTTTCTTCCTTCCCTTTTGTCTTTCCTTTCTACTCTCTTTCCTTTCTCCTTCCTTCCCTCCCTCCCTTCCATTCATCTATCCATCCTTTCCTTCCACTCTTTCATCCTTCCATCCTTCATTTTGTCTTTCCTTCCTTCTCTCTTTCTTTCCTCCTTCTCTCCCTCTCTTCCCTCCTTCTTTTTTTCTTGCATCCTTCCCTTCCACCTTTTCGTTTTTCCTTCCTTCTTTCCTCCCTCATTCTCCTTCCTCCCCTCTTTCCTCCCTCCTTCCCTCTCTCCCTCTTTCTCCTTCCATCCTTCCTTTCCTCTCTTTCATCCTTTTCTCCTTCTCTCTTTCCTTCCTTCCTTCCCTTCCTTCCTTCCTTCCTTCCATCCATCCATCCATCCATCCATCCATCCATGTGGTACAGCAGGATGTCCCTCCCACAAAAACAAAGTTTGGGCAGTCTAATACACTTTCTTCATGTTTTTTCAGTGATAGAACCAGTTAGGAAATGACATTGATAACCCAGAAACAAAAAAGCATGTTACATAATATAATTGTATTGGCTTTTCTAGCTGTAGCATCTCTTTTCTCTATAGATAGATAGATAGATAGATAGATAGATAGATAGTATGAAGCTCCTGGTGCCACTGTGGGTTAGACCGCTGAGCTTTTGAACTTGCTGACTAAAAGGTCGCAAGTTCAAATCAGGGGAGCTACGTGAGCTCCCACTGTTAGGCCCAGCTTCTGCCAACCTAGCAGTTCGAAAACATGCAAATGTGAGTAGATCAATAGGTACCACTCCAGCGGGAAGGTAAGGGCACTCCATGCAGTCATGCCAGTGGCCACATGACTTTGGAGGTGTCTACGGACAACGCTGGCTCTTTGTCTTAGAAACTGAGATGAACACCAACCCCCAGAGTCGGACACAACTGGACTTAGTTGTGTCCGACTCTGTAGTGTGTTTATATTGTTAGAATGTAGTGTGTTGTTGTTGTGGTTGATGTTGTTATGTTTATTTATACTCTGCTTGATCTCTCCCGAAGGAGATTCAAAGTGGCTGTCTCTATAGTGTGTGTGCATATATATATTTGTTGTTGTTGTTATGTGTATTTATACCCGAAGGAGACTCGAAATAGATAGATATCTAATAATAATAATAATAATAATAATAATAATAATAATCTTTATTTATACCCCTCCACCATCTCCCCAATGGGGACTCGGAGCGGCTTACATGAGGCCAAGCCCAAACAACAAAATTACAATAAAATAAGACCGAAAATGCAGAGAGAGAGAGAGAGAGAGAGAATGAAAAAGAGAGAGAATATTTTCTATATGACTTCCACCTGGGCTGTTTTCAAGCCCCCGATCTATAGCTGTGAATTACTTTTCCCTGCCTGATTTCAGTACCTTAGAATCGCATTTGGCTTTTTTCGCTACTGCATCACACCCTTGGCTCATGTTCAGCTTGTGGTAATATTAAGACTCCTTGATTCCTTACCTGTATATTACCGTTGTGAAGCCACCACCAATATAAATTCCCTCTGTTTAGATGTGCGGTTCTCAACCTTCCTAATGCCGCGACCCATTAATCTAGTTATTTATTAATCTAGTTAATTATTTTCATTGCCACTTCATAATTTTGCTTCATACTGTTATGAATCGAAATATAAATATTGGATATGCAGGATATATACTCCCCTTGTGACCCCCCCCCCCCAGGGGCCCTGACCCCCAGGTTGAGAAACTCTGGTTTAGACACTATTCTCTTATTGTTGCAGTCTAGGATCGCATTGGCCTTTCCTGCTGCCGCATCACACCGTTGGCTCATGTTCAGCTTGTGGTCTGCTAAGATTCCTAGATCCTTTTTCCCATGGGCTGTTGTCAACCCAGGTTTGCCTCTTTCTTTGTTTACTGACCTCTTTTCTTCTCTTGTTTTGTCTTCCAGCCAAAGTCTTTCATGCCAACCTTCAAAGGGGGCAAAGAAAAGGAGACAGGAAATGACCCGGAGGCCCTTGCTGACCGCTCCATGCTGGGCACCACAATCAACATTCTTTGCAGCAGCGTGCCCATCTACTGGGCATAGATAGAGACATAGAACATCCTGCAACAGTTGTTATGCCATTGGGATTCATCTACACTGCCAAATTGATGCAGTTTGGTCCTACTCAGTGCTATGAGACCATGGGAGTTGTCTTTTCAGGAGGCACCAGCCCTCTATGGCAGAGGAGGCTGGAGATCTTGCAAAACTACAACTCCTAAGGGTTTCCATAGCACTGAAGCATGCAACCATTTCTTGGCTGAGTTCAAATCCCACAAAAGAGCGGATCATAAATACTATGTAGCAAAATTTGGGGGAAAATATGTTCTGTTCCTGGTTTGAAAATGTTGTTTCCTGTTTCATTTTACGATCCTGACTCTGAAAGTAGATGTTCTATGCAGGAAACTTCGCTTTTGAGGCTGCTGGAAATTATATGAAATTGGGTTGTTGTAGGTTTTTTCGGGCTATATGGCCATGGTCTAGAGGCATTCTCTCCTGATGTTTCACCTGCATCTATGGCAAGCATCCTCAGAAGTAGTGAGGATGCTTGCCATAGATGCAGGTGAAATGTCAGGAGAGAATGCCTCTAGAACATGGCCATATAGCCCGAAGAAACCTACAACAACCCCGTGATTCCGGCCATGAAAGCCTCCGACAATATATGAAATTGGTTGAGACTTATTGAGATACTCATTGAAAAACTATAGAAAAACTAGCTAAACTCAACCATGCTTTGCTATGGCTCAGTCTGATATGAAATGAATGAGATAGTAAATAAAAATATTGCTGCAAACATAGATTTACCGAGAAAACATCTCACACTTGCAAAGATTTCCCTTGCGCTTAATTGATAGTCATAGCGAACATAAGGCATATTGGAAATTGAAGTCGTTAGCACTCAAACGCCACGATCAGAATGTGTGGTATGCCAATAGCAACCAATCACAGCTCAGCTGTCATTTCTTGTACTGCTGAGGTGAAATGACAGCTGCTCTGTTATTAGTTGGTAATTCTTATACTGCTGAGGTAAAAGGAAAGCTGTGCTGTGATTGGTTGTTTTTTTCTTTTACTGCTGTGGTGAAATGAAAGCAGCTCAGTGAAAGGCTGTTGTTCTTTTACTGCTGTGGAGCCCCCGGTGGCGCAGTGGGTTAAACTCCTGTGCTGGCAGGACTGAAGACCGACACGTCGCAGGTTCGAATCCGGGGAGAGGGGGATGAGCTCCCTCTATCAGCTCCAGCTCCTCATGCGGGGACATGAGAGAAGCCTCCCACAAGGATGATAAAAACATCAAATCATCTGGGCGTCCCCTGGGCAACGTCCTTGCAGACGGCCAATTCTCTCACACCAGGAGCGACTTGCAGTCACACCTGACACGACAAAAAAAAACTGCTGTGGTAAAAGGAAAGCTGTGCAGCGATTGGTTGTTAGAGCTCAGTTTTCATTTCTTTTGCTGCTGAGGTAAAATGAAAGCTAGGTTGTGAGTGGTTGCTTTGAGCATCACAGATTCCACTTTGTCTATTCCCGGACTGCTAGTTTTACACTAAATGCATGCATGTATTGGAATGCAACATTGTGTCAAAAAATTTTACGATAAAAACATGTGTATATCGGAATGCAATGTTGTGTCAAAATGTCAAGTCAATCGAACAACTTTTTTTCTGAGTTTTGCGAGCACAAACATACGCAGACTGAGATTTTGTATATAAAGATGTTCGGCAGGATGTTCTGCAAAAAACAACGTTTTTGCAGTTTAGTAAACATTTTCCACATTTTTATGATAGACCCAATTAGGAAATGACATTTATAACCCAGGAACAAAAATAGTGTTCCAGAGAGTATTGGAATAGATTGCCATAGGCACAATTTAAGGGACAGGAAATTTGTCCCCAAAATGCAGAAAGGGGCTTGGAGAATGCGATTGCAAATATTCCCAATATCTAATCCATTGGGTCGGGGATACTTTGCTCTTTATTTTATTGTATGCTTAATCATTCAGCTCAATTAACGATTCCATTTATCACAAGAGCCATATAAGGCCATTCCTAATGTTCAATCCATTCGGTTTGGAACTTCTTCTATTTACAAAATAACCACACACACTCAACGTTTCCTACATCAGTTATATTTGCAAAATGCCATTCCTGTATGTACAAAATCATTGTATTTTTTGTGAGAGAAGGATCTGACCTTTGCGCCTTGCGTGCAAAACCAATACGCGATGAGTAAGAACAATAAAAAATCCAAGGCAATGGAAGAAGGCGGAGGCTCCTTCTTTAGAAGCTTTTAAACAGAGGCTGGATGGCCATCTGTCAGGGGTGATTTGAATGCAATATTCCTGCTACTTGGCAGGGGGTTGGACTGGATGGCCCATGAGGTCTCTTCCAACTCTATGATTCTATGATTCTATGATCTAAAACAAATCTGATTTGCTTTCTATATGCAAGGATGTTAAGCTTTGCTCAAATTCAGCCGCTTGTACCTCATCCAGGCCTACTTTTCTTTTTTATCCACTGCTTGCTCAATCTCTAATAATAAATGTGTAAAATAGTAATATTAATAATGATAATGATGATAATAATAAAGTAATACAAAATTACATTTTGAGTTCTTGTGTACAAGCCAAGGGCATCCATACTGCAATAAACACATATACTGTTTTCAAGCCATATCCTATGTCTCAGCATTTTATTTCTAAGTGTAGAAGCATTCATTTTGGATTGAAGAGAGATATTGAGAAGCTGGAATGTGTCCAGAGGAGGGCGACGAAAATGATCAAGGGTCTGGAGAACAAGCCCTATGAGGAGCGGCTTAAAGAGCTGGGCATGTTTAGCCTGAAGAAGAGAAGGCTGAGAGGAGATATGATAGCCATGTATAAATATGTGAGAGGAAGTCACAGGGAGGGGAGAGCAAGCTTGTTTTCTGCTTCCCTGGAGACTAGGACAAGGAAGAATGGCTTCAAACTACAAGAGAGGAGATTCCTGGTGAGGACGCGAGACAGGGCCTTTTCTGTGGTGGACCCCGACTCTGGAACACCCTCCCCAAAGATCTCAGACAGTCTTTAGGAAGAATTTGAAGACCTGGCTGTTCCGATGTGCCTTTCCAGAATAGGAAATCTCCAATAACAAGTCCCAAAAGCACTTTAGTAGAAATTAAGATTGCTGGCACACTGCACTTTCCCTATAATCCTACATATCACCTGCCACATCAGCACCTTTAATCTGTACCCTTTACTCTGGCCCGGCCCAGTTTTATTGTGTCTTGGTGTATTGTTTTTATTGCTTGTTGTTTTAATATTGCTTTAACTGTTTTTGATTTGCTTTAGGTTGTGTATTGTTATGTTGTGTTTTGAGGCCTTGGCCTTTGTAAGCCACATTGAGTCCTTCGGGAGATGCTAGCGGGGTACAAATAAAGATAATAATAATAATAATAATAATAATAATAATAATAATTCCATCTGAACATGAGGAAGAACTTCCTGACTGTGAGAGCCGTTCATCAGTGGAACTCTCTGCCCCAGAGTATGGTGGAGGCTCCTTTTTTGGAAGCTTTTAATCAGAGGCTGGATGGTCATCTGTCAGGGGTGCTTTGAATGCAATATTCCTGCTTCTTGGCAGGGGGTTGGACTGGATGGCCCATGAGGTCTCTTCCAACTCTAGGATTCTATGATTCTGATCCTAGATCAATGGGAGTCAAATTCTCTATCTATCTATCTATCTAATAAAGGAGAATATATGTATGCATGTTTGTGGCTGGCATGTCCACTTACACCAAAGTGAGGGTCAGGACCCCTAGAAGGGTCGCGAGGGGGTTTCAGAGGGGTCACCAAAGACCATCAGGAAACATATATTTCTGATGGACTTAGGAGCCTCTTTGGCAGAGAAGGCTGAAGATCTCTCCGCCTGTCCTTGTCTTCCTTTTTGGAAACAGAGGGTGAAGGCTCTCACGAAGAGCCGTCATCCACTGTGATTGGCTAGCCTCTCAGCCAAGGGGAGGACTGTTTCTGAGACTCCAAGCAGGGGAGAGGAGAGCAGGCATGTTCGGTGCATGACTGTGGTGCGCATGTGTGGGCAAGGGAGAGCATGTGAGGCTGGAGGGAGGCTCATGCCAGCAAGTCCCTTCAAGGCATGGAGGAGCCCCTGGTAGCGCAGTGGTTTAAACCCCTGTGCCGGCAGGACTGAAGACCGACAGGTCGCAGGTTCGAATCCGGGGAGAGGCGGATGAGCTCCCTCTATCAGCTCCAGCTCCTCATACGGGGATATGAGAGAAGCCTCCCACAAGGATGATAAAAACATCAAATCATCCGGCCGCCCCCTGGGCAACGTCCTTGCAGACGGCCAATTCTCTCACACCAGGAGTCACTCCTGACCAGAGGCGGCCCTAGGTAATTTTCAATGGTAAGCAAACAGTATTTTGGCCCCCCCCCCGCCCCCAACCAATCACTGAAATATATTTTCTGTTCATCGTGGGAGTTCTGTGTGCCATATTTGGTTCAATTCCATCATTGGTGGAGTTCAGAATGCTCTTTGATTGTAGGTGAACTATACATCCCAGTAACTACAACTCACATATGTCAAGGTCTATTTTCCCCCAAGAGCACCTCAAGAGCGCCCCTGGGCAAAATCAACTATACTGCAAATGCTTACTTCGCGTAATGGGTTGAGCCGCCCCTGCTCCTGACACGAAAAAAAAAAGGGGGGGTTATGGGTGGGAAGTTTTGTCCAATTCTATTATTGGTGAGGTTCCGAATGCTCCTTGATGAACTATAAATCCCAGCAACCACAACTCCTAAATATCAAGGTCTATTTCCCCCAAATTCCGCCAGTGATCACATTTGGGCATATTCAGTATTCATGCCATGTTTGGTCTAGATCCATCATTGTTTGAGCCCACAGTGGTCTCTGGATTTAGGTGAACTACAACTCCAAAACTCAAGGTCAATGCCCACCAAGCCCTCCCAGTATTTTCTGTTGGTCATGGGAGTTCTGTGTGTCAAGTTTAGTTCAATTTCATTGTTGGTGGAGTTCGGAATGCTCTTTGGTTGTAGGTGAACTATAAATCCCAGCAACTACAACTCCCAAATGACAAAATCAAACCTCCCCAACCCCACCAGTATTCAAATTTAGGCGTATCAAGTATTTGTGCCAAATTTGGTCAGGTTAATGAAAATACATTCTTCATATCAGATATTTACATTGCGATTCATAACAGGAGCAAAATGACAGTTATAAAGTAGCAATGAAAATAATTTTATGGTTTGTGGTCACCACAACATGAGGAATTGTATCAAGGGGTTGCAGCACCAGGAAGGCTAAGAAACACTGCTTTAGACCATGCAAATGTGTACATGCATGATTTGAGAATTGGATTGTGACCTCGGAGACCTGGATTCAAATCCCCATTTGGCCACGGCATGAACTTGGAGGAGTCACACTCTCTCAGCCTCTGAGAAACATCGTCTGAACAAGTCTGGCCCAGGGTTTGTTGTGTGTTGGTGGGTCTTCTCCTTCTTCTTCTTCATATCCTGTTCTTCTTCTCCTTCTCACCTTCATCTCCACTTCCTGTTCGTCTTCTTGTTCTTTATTTCCTCCTCTTCTTCTCCTTCTTGTCTCCTCTTCTTCCTCTACTTCACTTTCTTCTTCTCCTCCTCTCTTCTCCTTCTCCTTCTTAATCTCTTCTACTCCTCCTTCTCCCCCTTCCTCTCCTCCTCCTGTTTGTCTCCTTGGCCTTGTCCTTCTTCATCTCTTCCTCCTCCTCCTCCTCCTCCTCCTCTTATTCTTCTTTTTCCTCTTCCCCCTTCTTGTTCTCCTCCAACTCTTCCTCTTCTCACAATTCTCCTCCTCTTCTTCCCCTTCTCCTTCCTCTTCTTCTTCTCCCTCTCTTCTTTCATCTCCTCCTCTTCTTCTTCTCCTACTCCATCTCTTTCTCTTCTTCTTCTCCCTCTCTTCTTTCATCTCCTCCTCTTCCTCTTCTTCTCCTATTCCATCATCTCTTTCTCTTCTTTTTCTCCCTCCCTTCTTTCATCTCCTCTTCTTCTTCTTCTACTCTAGCTCCATATTTCTCTTCTTCTTCTCCCTCTCTTCTTTCATCTCCTCCTCTTCTTCTTCTTCTACTCTAGCTCCATCTTTCTCTTCTTCTTCTCCCTCTCTTCTTTCATCTCCTTCTCTTCTTCTTCTTCTACTCTAGCTCCATCTTTCTCTTCTTCTTCTCCCTCTCTTCTTTCATCTCCTCCCCTTCTCCTCCTCCTCCTACTCCATCTCTATCTCTTCTTCTTCTTCTTCTCCCTCCCTTCTTTTACCTCCTCCCTTTTTTCTTCTTCTCCTTCTGGTTGTCCTCCTTCTCCTCCTCCTTGATTTCCTTATTCCTCCTCTTCTCATCCTCCTCCTCCATTCCAATGGACTCAGTTGCCAACTCATGTTATTCTTCCATGGTGCAACACAGACCATTGGATGAAGGATGGACTGGGCAGAAGTCTTGCTTGCACAGCTGGGGTTGTGCAAGGACCTTCTTCTGCCAGCCAAGGGCCTTTTCAAGTGACGTCTATTTTGATATCACTCTCCAAAAGCCAGTTCTGTTGAAAGCAGCCTTGCAAAGGGATAGCTGTGGGAAAAGAACACACAGGGACCTCATCGTCCCCATCAAAGTGGCTTCTGGTTTCAAGAGGGCAAATACTTCTGAGAGCCTTGGGGAGGAAACTTGGAGAGGAAATGGCTCTTCAGGTCTCCAGGAATGCACCGCAAGGATGGCTTTTAGTGGGGCATCTTATAAAACATAGGGGCAAAGTCAAGTTATAGGAAGAGAAGCTGCTTTTAAACTGTCAGAGTCCATGGACACTGGTAGCTTTCATGTTGGTGGGACAGTGAAGTCACTGCAGGTTGTATTTCAACCTTTAACGGAGCTATGGAAAGTTTGGAAACTCCGTCACTCTGCGCATTGGATGCATCTTGTAAAGTTTAGATGAAAACCCAAACAAACGGTTGATTTGTTGACATGGAAGGCACCAATCATGCTGGATATCTCTAAAATGAGGGTGCAGGCTAGCTTCCCATCAGCTATACCAGTAGTTCTCAACCCCTGAATCTAGTTCTTCATGTTGTGGTGACCCCCAACCATAAGATTATTGCTACTTTGTTGCTCCTTCATAACTGTCATTTTGCTCCTGTTATGAATTGTAATGTAAATGTCTGATATGCAGGATGTATTTTTATTCACTGGACCAAGTTTGGCACAAATACCCGATATGCTCAAATTTGAATACTGGTGGGGTTGGGGAGGATTGATTTTGTCATTTGGGAGTTTTAGTTGCTGGGATGTATAGTTCACCTACAATCAAAGAGCATTCTGAACTCAATCAATGATGAAATTGAGCCAGTCTTGGCACACAAAATTCCCATGACCAAAATAAAATACTGGAAGGGTTTGGTGGGCATTGACCTTGAGTTTTGGAGTTGTAGTTCACCTACATCCAGAGAGCACTGTGGATTCAAACAATGATGGAGCTGGACCAAACTTGGCACAAATACTGAATATACCCAAATGTGAACACTGGTGGAGTTTGGGGGAAAACAGACCTAGACATTTAGGAGTTGTAGTTGCCAGGATTTATAGTTCACCTACAATCAAAGAGCATTCTGAACCCCACCAAGGATAGAATTGGGCCAAACTTCCCATACAGAACCTCCATGACCAACAGAAAATACTGTGTTTTATGGTCTTTGGCGACCCCTTTCATACTCCCTTGCGATCCCCTGGATTCGGAACCTCACCAATAATAGAATTGGACAAAACTTCCCACACATAACCCCCATGCCTTGAAGGCAGGCATGTAGCCGGGGGGGGGGGGGGGGGCTCGGGGGGCTTCAGCCCCCCCCGAAATTTTCATGGTGGTTCGCAAAAAGGCCTTATTGGTGCATTATTTAAACTGTTATGTTTATTCATATCATGATCTGATCACCATACTCAATATATCCCATATGCATGGGGGTATTGGGGTAATGATACAAAAGGTTTGCTAGGCTAGACCCTCTTTCACTCAGACTCAGCCCCCCCTGAAACTCACCCCCCCCCCCCGAAACTCACCCCCCCCCCCCGAAACTCAACCCCCCCGAAACTCAGCCCCCCCCCCGGAACCCCCCCTGAAAAAAAAATTCAGCCCCCCCCCCCCCCCCCCCGAAACGAAACCCTGGCTACGGGCCTGCTTGAAGGGACTTGCTGGCATGAGCCTCCCTCCAGCCTCACATGCTCCCCTGGATTCACCACTGAGCCCGGAATCCCAGGTCTTGTTACATCCTGAATAGACTACTGCAATGTGCTTTACGTGGGGATGCTTTTGAAGACAGTTCAGAAGCTTCAAGTGATCCAAAGGGCAGTAGCTAGATTGCTCCCCAGAGCAACGCACAGGGAGCATACAAGCTCTTGTTGTGTCAGCTCCACTGGCTGCCAGTCTGCTACTGAGCACAAATCAAAGTGCTGGATTTTGCACCTAACGGTTCCAGCCCAGCTTACCCTGTTTCCCTGAAAATAAGACATCCCCTGAAAATAAAACCTAGCAGAGGTTTTGCTGAATTGCAAAATATAACGCCTCCCCCGAAAGTAAGACCTAGCAAAGTTTTTGTTTGGAAGCATGCCCACCCAACAGAACACAAGAGCATGCAGCTGTGATTCTTTTTAGTCTGCCGCTGTTGTCCCCTACCTTCACCGTCCATTGCAGAGCAGCTGCATGCAGGACATGAAGACCATCACCTGCCACCAACCTCAATGTTTGTTTACGTTATTTCTACCCTGCCCATATCAGCCTGAAGGCAACTCAGGGCGGCGTTCCCTTCTGTGGCCATCACTTGTAAACGTGCAGACAAAGCATCAAGCGGCCTGTTGCCTGCCACCATACCGTATGCTGTCCCTGCTTCGTGAAAAAATAAAACATCCCCTCAAAATAAGACCTAACACATCTTTGGGAGTAAAAATTAATATAGTAAAGGTAAAGGTTTTCCCCTGACATTCAGTCAAGTCATGTCTGACCCTGGGACTCTGGTGCTCATCTCCATTTCTAAGCCAGAGCCAGCCTTTTCCGTAGACCACTCCAAGGTCATGTGGCCACTGACATGACTTCATGGAGCACCATTACCTTCCCGCCGGAGCAGTACCTATTGATCTACTCACATTTGCATCTTTTTGAACTGCTAAGTTGGCAGAAGCTGGGGCTAACAGCGGGAGCTCACGCCTCTCCCCAGATTCGAACCTGCGACCTTTCAATCAGCAAGTTCAGCAGCTCAGCGGTTTAACCAACTGCACCACCAGGGGCTCCTAAAAATTAATATAAGACACTGTCGTATTTTGAGGGAGACGGGGTACCAGTTTGAACGCATCTTCCCCATGAACTAAGATAGTCTTGGGAGGCTTTTCATTACTGGCTGCTACTTCCCAGCAGATGTTAGGTGGTGCAATACTGGCTAAAAACTGTAATTTTTCCAGTGGTGTGAGGCGCAGACATCTTGTGCTAATATGGCATGTCTCATGAAGAGCCACATCCACTGTTTTAGCATGGTGAAATGTGTTCCACACTGGGCATGCATACTCAGCAGCAGAGTAGCAAAGCGTAAGGGCAGATGTCTTCACTTTGTCTGGTTGTGATCCCCAGGTTGTGCCAGTCAGCTTTCATATGATATTGTTTCTAGCGCCCACTTTTTCCTTAATATTCAAGCAGTGCTTCTTGTAAGTAAGAACACGGTACAGAGTGACTCCCAGGTATTTGGGTGTGCTGCAATTCTTCAGTGGGATTCCTTCCCAGCACATCCTCAGAGCTCAAGTTGCTTGTCTGTTCTTAAGATGAAAAGCACATGTCTGTGTTTCAGCTGGGTTATGAATCAGCTGATTTTCCCTGTAATAGGCAATAAGAGCACTAAAGCTTCGGAGAACTTCTGTTCAACCATTTGGGCAGTGATGGCATGATCGTCAGTGTAGATGAAACTCTCTGTCCTTGCTGGTAGTGGCTGATCATTTATGTAAAGGTTAAACATGGATGGAGCAAGCACACTCCCCTGAGGCAGGTCATTCTGTTTTCGCCACCTGCTTCTCCGGCTCTGGAACTCAATAAAAAAGCTCTTGTTTTGCAGCAGCTTTCCTATGAAGCGGGTGGTATTATTATTATTATTATTATTATTATTATTATTATTTCACTTTTATCCCTTGACCAAGCTGGCTAAAGGCTAGATCATGCCAGCTCCCTTAAACAAGACTGGATTATATTTCTGATTATATGGCAATATAGACTTCTATAATCAGGTTCAAAGAAGATGATTATATAGCAGTGTAGATGGGACCTGGTTTTAAATTGACTTAAACCTGCATCAAATGGATTAAGCCTCTAGTCTTTAACATTGGATTTTTCCAAGGAATAACTAAGACTTTTCCAAAGGGTCTGGTGCAATGCCAAATTACGAAAATGTCTGGCTGGCTTCATGGTTTATGTAAAAAGAGATTGATGCTCAAGGAGGTCATGTTCTTCATCCAAGGAGTTCCTCTTGTAAGGACCCACTCTAAGTGCTCTCAGGTGACCATATTAGCCAATCTCAGGTCAAGAAGGCTTTTTGTTATGGGGACAAGTGTCCTTAGAGTCAGGACATCTTGAGAAGGGAACAAGAGAGCTAAAGGGCATTGCCAGAAGGCAATGAGCCAAGGAGAAACTACATCCACGGGGTTTCATGGTCACGTTTCTGGAATATATATATATTATATATATATATGAAACACCTGCATTTAGGGACCTGGTTGGTAGCAAGGCCAGAAGGACGGCAACACAATGGAGAAAGGAGAGAAGATGGAGGTGGAGATGGAAACGGTCACGAAGCAGAAGCTGATTCCAGAACCATCACTGGTGAGTCTTTCCCCGTCTCCAGACAAGGTTTCCCTTTCTCCATTTTCCCCATATTCAAAAGCATTAGTTCTCCATTTAGTCAAAATAGAAGTGTCTCAAAATAGAAGTGACATCCAAGGGTTGCCTCCATATGTATCCATATGCAAAAGATCTCATTATGGCACAGTCTTCAATGAAAAGACTTGGGATCCAAGGGCTTTCCCAGCCTCAGTTTAGGACAGTGGTTCTCAACCTTCCTAATGCCACGACCCCTGAATACAGTTCTTCATGTTGTCGTGACCTCAAACCATAAAATTATTTTCATTGCTAGTTCATAACTGTCATTTTGCTCTTGTTGTGAATCGTATTGTAAATATCTGATATGTAGGATGTATTTTCATTCACTGGACCACATTTGGCACAAATATTCGATACACCCATTTTTAATACTGGTGGGGTCGGGTGGGGATTGATTTTGTCATTTGGGAGTTGTAGTTGTGGGGATTTATAGTTCCAGTATTTTCTGTTGGTCATGGGAGTTTGGTTCAATTCCATCGCTGGTGGGGTTCAGAATGCTCTTTGATTGTAAGTGAACTATAAATCCTACACTTACTTACTTAGTTACTTACTTACTTACTTAGGCGATCCCTTGTTGGTCGAGTAGGATAGTCTTCCAGGAATCTTGTGGGTCCGTAGGTGACTGTGGAGCCCTATTCTTGACCTGCATCTTCTCCCGCAGTGACGGCATTGGTTTCCAGGTGGAAGGCGGTCTCGGTCGGGATTGGCTTGATGAGCCTTCCTCTTGGCAGTTTCTCTCTTTCACCCTCCATACGTGCCTCTTCAAATTCTGCAGCAGTGCTGGTCACAGCTGACTTCCAGATGGAGCACTCAAGGGCCAGGGCTTCCCAGTTCTCAGTGTCTATGCCAGAATTTTTAAGGTTGGCTTTGAGGCCATATTTCAATCTCTTTTCCTGTCCACCAACATTCCATTTTCCGTTCTTGAGTTCGGAGTAGAGCAACTGCTTTGGGAGACGGTGGTCAGGCATCCAGACAACGTGGCCGGTCTAGCGGAGTTGATGTTGGAGGACCATTGCTTCAATGCTGGTGGTCTTTGCTTCTTCCAGCACGCTGACGTTTGTCTGCTTGTCTTCCCAAGAGATTTGCAGGATTTTCTGGAGGCAGCGCTGATGGAATCGTTCCAGGAGTTGCATGTGACGTCTGTAGACTGTCCACGTTTCGCAGGCATATGGCAGGGTTGGGAGGGCAATAGCTTTATAGACAAGCACCTTGGTATCCCTACAGATGTCCCGGTCCTCAAACACTCTCTGCTTCATTCAGAAAGATGCTGCACTCGCAGAGCTCAGGCGGTGTTGTATTTCGGTGTTAATGTTGCCAAGGTAGACAAGCACCTTGGTATCCCCATGGATGTCCCAGTCCTCAAACACTCTGCTTCATTTGGAAAAATGTTGCACTCGCAAAGTTCAGGCGGTGTTGTAATAAATCCTACAGCTCCCAAGTGTCAAGGTCTATTTTCTCCAAGATTCACCAGTGTTCACATTTGGGCATATTGAGTGTTCATGCCAAGTTTGGTCCAATCTATCATTATTATTTGAGTCCACAGTGCTCTCTGGATGTAGGAGAACTACAACTCCAAAAATCAAGGTCAATGCCCACCAAACAATTCCAGTATTTTCAGTTGGTCATGGGAGTTCTGAGTGCCAAGTCTGGGTCAATTCCATTGTTGATGGAGTTCAGAATGCTTTTTGCTTGTAGGTGAACTATAAATCCCAGCAACTACAACTCCCAAATGACAAAATCAATCCCCCAACCCCATCAGTATTCAAATTTGTGCCAAATTTGGTCCAGTGAATGAAAATACATCCTGCATATCAGATATTTACATTATGATTCACAACAGTAGCAAAAATACAGTTATGAAGCAGCATTCGAAAGGTTGAGAACCACTGAAACAGAGGCTGGAAGCTAAAGCATGACAAGGCCTGGGGTCTTCTCTGCCCAAGAGGGCTGGTGCTTCCACAAACGACAACTCCCTTTTCGTCCTTCCACAGGAACATCTTCCCCCATTGCCTCCCGAACCTGGCTGTTGTCCTTGCTGCGGCTGTTGTGGCTGCTGCGACTGTTGCGGCTGCTGCGAGAGCTTCCCGCTGCCCCTGCCCGGCCTCGGAGGGTGCTGCCCTGGATGCGGATCCTGCCCTGGATGCTGCTGCTGCCCCTGTTGTGGTGGCGGCTGCTGCCGGCTGCTCTGCTCCTTGCCCAAGCTCCTCTGCCGCCTGCCCCAGCTGCCCAGCTGCCCCATCAACATCAAGCGCTTCCTGATCATCCTCATTGTGGTGGTCGTGGTGGTGGTCATCATTGTGGCCGTCCTCCTCATGGGGCTCTTCGTCACCCAGGGCCACACCCAGGCGGTGAGTCTGTGTGCATTAGGGCTGTGTACCATCCATGAAAAAAAATGTTTCAAAACTCATTCCAAAATTAAGGGGGTGGTGGCATTTCTTTTCAAAATACACAAAATGATCTATGTCAGGAAAAAATACTCAAGGAGTATAAAATATATGATATTCATTATATAGTTCAGTGTAAGTCAATGTATTCATATAGAGTGAAATGAAAAGGAGCAACTGCTCTCAAACATAATAATTGTAATACAATCATATAAAGTAAATTATAAAGGAGCATCCGCTCTCAGACATTACAGTTGTAAGATCCCAATATATACAGGTTTTAGGGAAGCATATGCAATACAAATTTCAAATCATAAAGTCATAAAGTCCACAATCCAGAAGAGAGTTCAAATGGCAGTAGTATCCAAATGATAATGGAGCTTAGCTGTCGGAACACAGACGCCTTAAAGGGCCAGACTCAGAATTAGTTCCAAAAACAGAGTTTATTAAAGCAAAGTAAAAGACTTGGAGACACATAACTCAGTGCCTCTGGCCAAAACTCAAAGGTAAAACCAGTCCTGGTTCAAAAGAGTAACCCAAAGTATAATCCGGATTCTCCGGAAAAAAGAACCGATTCAAACACAGTACTCCAAAGTCACAAAAAGCACAGCATGCAAATGGTTAACAAAACAGAGAAGCCGCAGGGAAGAAAGCGTAGTCAAACGAAGTCCAGGGTCGTAGCAAGCAGAATCCGAAGTAGCGAATTTCCAAAATCCACAGAAGCAGCGTCGTAGTCAAGCCGGTCCAAGGTCAAGGAAGGGGGAAATCCACATTCACGAGAATCCAAGCCGAGTTGAAAGCACACACGAACAGGAGCAGCAACGTGCAGATCCCAAACCCAAAGCCGAACATGGAACAGGCAGCGACAAGTCCAGACAGTACCCAATGCACGAACGTATATCAACACCTTGCCTTCTGCAAAGATTCCCCATTTCTGAACCCACTTTTATTACACATCATCATCAGAAGAAAATGAACTGACCACAACCCCATTATCATCCCTTGCAGCTGTTCCCAACTCTTCACGTGAAGTCCTACGCCAATCCCTCCATCTTCTCCATCTCCTGTCAAGACTTAGATCCCCCAAAGACTCAGCTGTATTCCCCAATTGCCAGTCTTCACTTCCAGAGAACCCCACAAATGTATCACTAGATGTTGGTTCTGCACAAACAGCTTGCACTTCCTTTACCTTAGTCCAATCCACAGTGTCGTCCCCGTTTTCCCCATCTGTGGGTGCCATAAGTATATCCCGTATTCTCTTCCTTTGTCGCTCCTCATCCGATTCCTGCTCCCAAGTAACCCTCTTTCTTCCTCTATTCCCATCCATTGCGTCTCCCTCCTCTCCTTCACTCATTGACCCTTCATCCCCAGAGAACCCCTCAAATGAGTCCTCATCTATAGATGCCATAAGTATATCCCGAATCCTTTTCCTCTGTTGTTCCTCATCAGACTCTGGCTCACGAGTAACCCTTTTCCCCCTTCTTGCACCCATATTACTACTTGCAACATTACTTACAGACTCTATTACAACATTAGCTCTCAAGAGAAATCTTCATAGGGAAAATCCTACAGGGATGCCCGGGTAATATTATATACCCTGTTTCGGTATATAATATACAATTTGTCCCCAAAACAGGGTATATAATATTACCCGGGTATCCCTGTAGGATTTTCCCTATGAAGATTTCTCTTGAGAGCTAAGCTCCATCATCATTTGGATACTACTGCCATTTGAACTCTCTTCTGCTCTCTCTTTTATGCTCCTTGAGTATTTTTTTTCCTGACATAGATCAGGAGTCAGAACACCTCTTACTTGAAACACCACACCAGCTTGGTAAAAAACATGGAGGTTGCACCATAGAACCATAGAATCATAGGGCCTGATTTATGGATATCACTCCTAGGTTTTGCAAATGACTATTGAAGGCCATGGAGGAGATGACTCGTGGCTAAATCTGCCCACCGACACAGAAGAAGTGGCCACTTTCGAAGTGGATGATGGAATCCGTGGTCCCGCAGCAATCATTTACGACTTTGGCAAGGTGAGAAGCAATGTGGAAAAATGTATAACAACTAAGCAGTCTTATGGTTGCAATGTCTGGGGATTGTGGATCCTAGAGTTTTTAAAAAGGCCCTCTTTTGGGTGTTGAAGCTGAACTATTGTAAACTATGGTCAATCCATTCTGGGTTTTCCAAAAATATCCAAGTCTCTGTTATAGGAATGCAGTTCAGACTCTGCTTGCACTGCAATGGAATCTCTGGGAGTTGTGGCTTTGCAAGGTCTTTTAGACCAGCATTTCTCAACATTGGGGGGGGGGGGGGGGTCATGAGGGGTTGTCAAAGGAGTTGCCAAAGACCATCAGAAAACACAGCATTTTCTGATGGTCATGGGGGTTCTGTGTGGGAAGTTTGGCCCAATTCCATAATTGGTGGGGTTCAAAATTCTCTTTGACTGTAGGTGAACTATAAATCCCAGCAACTACAACTCCCAAATGTCAAGGTCTATTTTCCTCAAACTCCATCAGTGTTCACATTTGGCTATATTGAGTATCCATGCCAAGTTTGGTCCAGATCCATCATTGTTTGAGTCCACAGTGCTCTCTGGATGTAGGTGAACTACAAGTCCAAAACTCCCACCAAACCCTTCCAGTATTTTCTGTTGGTCATGGGAGTTCTGTGTGCCAAGTTTAGTTCAATTCTATCGTTGGTGGAGTTTGCAATGCTCTTTGATTGTAAGTGAATTATAAATCCCAGCAACTACAACTCCCAAATGTCTTTTTTTAAATAAAAAATTCTATTTATAATTGTTTTAATGTATGCTAAATGTATATTATGTTTTGTGTTTATTGTTTGGCACTGAATGGTGCCTGTTGGTAGCCATCCTGAGTCCCTCTTCGGAGGTGAGAAGGACAGGATAGAAGTGCTCCTAATAAATAAATAATAACTAAGTAACCCCCCCCCCCAACCAGTATTCAAATTTGGGCATATTACATATTTGTGCCAAATTGGTCCAGTGAATGAGAATACATCCTGCATATCAGATATTTACATGACAATTCATAACAGGAGCAAAATTACAGTTACGAAGCAGCAACAAAATAATGTTATGGTTGGGGTTCACCTCAACATGAGGAACTGTATTAAGAAGTCGCGACATTAGGGAGGTTGAGAAACACTGGTTTAGAGCTTTACATGGCTCCAATGATGGTACATCATTGGAGCCACGTACCATCTCCGAATTATTTTGCAACAAGTCTCGTTACTTCTCACAGACATATTATTTTGCATCATACTGGGTTTGCTCAATGCAAACTCACAAGGAGAACATATTCTCCTGCTGCTGGGGTTGAACTATACATCCCAAGAGCTCTCTATGCAGGTTTTCAGGGAAACCATCAAGACTTTGCAACAGGTTATCAAACACTTGGCTTTCATGCTCGGTAGTGTGAGAAGGTGCAGGATGAGTTATGTCGAAAGTATGGCCCTGATGAAGGCAAGATGAAAATACATAATACACATATTGGAAAATATATATTGGATGTAACCATATTAGAAACAGGAGTTAGAAAATATATGAAATCACAAAGATGTGTGCATGAACTTCACTTCACTTGGCTTCTTAAAAGCAGCAAAATTAGATGCCTCAAGAGAGGCCAGGGTCTAGGAAAGGAATGTCAAGAGGACTCTGGCAAATTTCAAGAGACTCTTTCCATTTTGGTACCAGGTGAAGCTTATCGTAAGATTAATGAGCTGGCCATCAAGAGGCTTCAGGAAGAACTTATCTCAAGATGGATGGAAGCTCTTGCTATCAGTGGCCTAGTAGACACTCTGGAGCAATGGTCCTCATGAATAGCAGCTCCTTAGATAAAGATGCTTAAATGAAGATTGACAGGTGTTGAAGTTAAAACATGCCATTGAAGTCAATGTAAAAGTAGAATTTTGTGATGCACATCGTGATGCCTGTATGATGCATGCATATTATTTTAGAGGGTATATAAACCAAGGCATTTCTTTGTTCTGTACCCTATTTTTCTGGACTACCAGCAGGGTCCATATCCGGTTGGTGCCAACCAAGAATAAACTGTGCTTTTACAGACCTCAGGAACTCTCTTTGTCTCTTTTCCTCAAACCTTCTCCTTGCTATTTCAGCCCGCAGTACATTAAATGCAAGCTCATGCTCTTTCTCTATACGCAGCTCCTCATTGGTTATAAACCTTGGCATGGAGCAGCTTGCTTCCTCACAAAGATGGATAAGGAGAACGTTCAAGGTCTGGATGCTGCTTACAAAGGATTCCAGGTAAGAGCACCATCCCTTATGGAGTCAACTTTGGGGAAATCTCTAGGTCATGCTTTCCAAACAAAAGCTGGTGTTGTTCGAGTCCAGGTCTTGTTATAATTTTTTATAATTGGCGCAATTTGTTGATTGAGTTGCAACAAGTAAATGCCACTCAAGTGGACAATGAAGTGAATCCACTCTGGGGTTTTTTTTCTTGCTTGGAAAGAAGCTGTACAACCTCCATCAGCTAGGCAGGAAGCCACAGTCAAAGCCCTCCTGACAGATGGCCAGCCAGCCTCACCTCCAGAGAAAAAAAATCCACTGGACTCCCAGGCAATCCATACTTAATTTAGAGTTTGAAGGTATCCCTAAAGGGCATCTAGTCCAACCTTCAACAGCCAGGCAGAAAAACACAGTCAAAGCCATCCACTGTTCAAGTGTAGGAACTGAACCACTTGTTAATTGAGTTGCAGTTTATAAGGGGTATCCCAGGAAGGATCACACCAAGGGTCTTCTTTTAGCAGGGAGAGGGAACAGGGAATTCTGAAAATGTGAATCCCACAGGCTACCAACCTTTTATAAGGAATATCACAGGGGGAATTGATAAAACAGAGAAAGATATAACTGTGTATAGCTATATTTGAATGACGTCTGAATTAAGAGGTTTTGTAACTGTTTCTTCAACTGGGGTATGCTGCCACCTTATTGCTTAGTATTCAGGCTTAGTTATATGTGTGGAGAGGATACTTAGTAACACCCTTCTGTGTTACTATGGTATTTATTGTCCTCAGAGGGTTTAAATACCAATGACGTTCACACACAGGCTGTTGTAATACATTGACTATAATAAAACATTTATTTAACAGGCTTAAACTCTTCTGGTACAAATGCGTAATGGTTTCTGTAAGTTAATGGCACTAAAGCTTGTTGTTACGTTTGATGTACAATTCTTAGATGGGTACTGGGTTCAAATGTGGAATTAACAAAACAGGAGATTATCTCAGGAAATTAATCTCTGATGATAATTCCAAACCAAATTCCCACTTTTTGGAATCTAGCCAAACAACCTTGGCCTAGCCTTCCTCAGGAATTAAAAGAAACAGACCATAAGCAAGGTCCTGTTCCCACTGTCAGTATTTCTGGCTAATTCCTCTAATTCCCCTTGAATACTACCAAAGATTAACCCAGTTCTCCTATCTAGCACTATCCAACTGTGAACACCAACCGACTACCTAACTCCCAACTGACAAATCCCAACTGCCAAAACTCAAGCCTCAAATTCAAAAAGTACACTTTTCCCTCTATTTGAATATTAGGCTCCGCCCCTATTCCCTAACCAATCCTGGCCATCTACTCTTTGCTTACTGGACTAGGACACGCCCCCTCTAAGAAAACCTGGCTTAAGATGGCATCTCCCTGTTTCCCTATCCTAAGATGGCTGCCAGGGCTTTGCTAGGCCCAGATTCTAACTGTTCATGCCGACAGGCTTCGCTAGGCCCACATTCTGGCTGCTAATGATAAGGGTTCTTCACACAGTTGTTACCACTAAAATGGATAATTTTCTAATGAAGAGAGAGAGATGTAAACACACACACACAGAGAGAGAGAGAGAGAGAGAGAGAGATCATAGAGAGAAAGAGAGAGAAATAGGTAGAGAGAGAATAGAGATTGAGATGAGTAGACAGACAGAGAGATCATAGAGAGAAAGAGAGAGAGAGAGAGAGAGATAGGTAGAGAGAGAGAGAGAATAGAGATTGAGATGAGTAGACAGAGAGAGAGAGATCATAGAGAGAAAGAGAGAGAGAAATAGGTAGAGAGAGAATAGAGATTGAGATGAGTAGACAGAGAGAGAGAGAGATCATAGAGAGATAGAGAGAGAGAAAGAGAATAGAGATAGAGATAAGAGAGAGATCAGAGATATAGGTAGATAGAGAGAGAGATAGGTAGAGAGAGAGATAATAGAGATGGAGAGAGATAGGTAGCGAGAGACACAGAGATAGAGACATAGAGATAGATAGATTGATAGATAGATAGATAGATAGATAGATAGATAGATAGATAGATAGATGAGGGAGATAATAGAGAAATAGAGAGAGATAGGTAGATACAGAGAGAGAGATAAACAGAGATATAGAGATAGAGATAATAGAGAGATCGAGAGAGATAGGTAGACAGAGAAAGAGATAGAGAGAGAGAAGGGGAAATGGAGATAATAGAGAGATCGAGCGATAGAGAAATAGAGATAATAGAAAGATAATAGAGAGATAGAGATAATATAGAGATAGACAGATAGAGATATAGAATTATAGAATCCTAGAGTTGGAAGAGACCTAGTGGGCCATCATCCAGTCCAATCCCATTCTGTCAAGAAGCAGGAAAATCGCATTTAAAACACCCCAACAGATGGCCAGCCTCTGCTTCAAAGCCTCCAAAGAAGGAGCCTTCACCACACTCTGGGGCAGAGAGTTCTACTGCTGAACAGCTCTCACAGTCAGAAAGTTCTTCCTCATGTTGAGGTGGAATCTTCTTTTCTGTTGTTTGAAGCCATTGTTCTGTGTTCTAGTCTCCAGGGCAGCAGAAAACAGGCCTTCTCCTACTCCTTATGACTTTTCCTCACACCTTGATCCCTTGTCTCCCTTCAGCCTTCACTTCTGCAAGTTAAACATGTCCAGCTCTTTTAGCCGCTCTTCATAGGGCTTGTTATACAGACCTTTGATCCTTTGAGTTGCCCTCCTCTGGACACATTCCAGCTTAGGGTCAACACCTTCAGTTGTGGTGCCCAGAATTGGACACATATTCCAGATGAGGTCTGACCAAGGCAGAATAGAATAGAGCATGGGTGGCATGACTTCCCTGGATCTAGACATTTTGAATTCTGCTCCTGTCTTCTGGGGTATTGTATGAAGCTTTTATAAGGTGATGATTTGACCACCGGTTTTCCAATGAAACTGAATGACCATGTCACGAAAAGAGGCTCAAAAGCTTGTCCCCAAAGTTTGGAAAGTTCTGCTCTAGGTCTGATGGAGAGATTGTATTATAATGGGTTGGCTGTGTGTTATTGGACCATGACTCCCATCATCCACTGGTAAGAAATGCTGGGATTTGCACAACTCTCAGCCCCACTCCATAAGATTCATCCCATCACTCTTGTCTTCCGTTTCATCCACAGAAGGAGGAAAGCATGAACCTGACCTCTTTGGTGGATCGATCCAACTTGGGGACCACGCTGAACATCCTCTGCAGCCACGTCCCCGTTTTCTGGGCTTAAGCAGGTAAACAATGGCATTAAAGTGGGATTTATTGCAAGAATTGGGATCACATGGCCCATGGTTTTGGTCCAGGTCTTGGAGGGCGGAGGTGCCATGCAGCCCTTCCATTGACTGGACTACATCTGGATCTGGATCCTGATCTGGATCAAAGAATCTCAAACTTTACGGACCGAAAGTCCTTTCCAAGAGAAGGAAGGACAGTTTAGGGTGAGACAAAACCGACATATTAATTATGTTTCAATATAATTTTAGTATGGTACTCCACCTCAAGCGGAAAGGAGAGTCAGGTAATAAATAAATCATTATTATTATCATCATTATAATCATTATTTAAATAATGACACCATATAACATGATTTTGTTTCTGGGTTATTACTGTCATTAGTTCTATCAAAAAAATGAGATGAGAGTATTAAACTGCAAACATTTATTTATTATTGTTGTTGTTGTTACTAATAATTAGTTACATTATGTAACACTATTTTGTTCCTAGTTTATAAATAATAATAATAATAATAATAATAATAATAATAATAATAATAAGTTTGGATTATTGATGTCGCCATACCGGGTGACAGCCGCATTGAGGAAAAACAACAGGAAAAGATCTGACGTTATCAAGACCTCAAAATCGAACTGCAAAGGCTCTGGCATAAACCAGTACAGGTGGTCCCAGTGGTCATTGGCGCACTGGGTGCCGTGCCAAAAGATCTCAGCTGGCATTTGGAAACAATAAACATCGACAAAATCACAATCTGTCAACTGCAAAAGGCCACCTTGGATCTGCGCGCATCATTTGAAAATACATCACACAGTCCTAGACGCTTGGGAAGTGTTCGACTTGTGATACGAAATCTAGCATATAGATCTCGTTTGCTGTGACATACTGTGCTTTTGTGTCAATAATAATAATAATAATTAGAAATCCAGCATATAGATCTCGTTTGCTGTGACATACTGTGCTTTTGTGTCAATAATAATAATAATAATAATAATAATAATAATAAGTCTTGTGCAAAGACTCTGGCACAAGCCAGTAAAGGTGGTCCCAGTGGTGATCGGCACACAGGGTGCAGTGCCTAAAGACCTTGGCCTGCACTTAAACACAATTGGCGCTGACAAGATTACCATCTGCCAGCTGCAAAAGGCCACCTTACTGGGATCTGCACACATTATTCGCTGATACAACACAGTCCTAGACACTTGGGAAGTGTCTGACGTGTGATCCAGTACAACAGCCAGCAGAGTGATCTTGTTTGCTGTGGACTCAACTTGTTGTGTTTCTAATAATAATAATAATAATAATAATAATAATAACAACAACAACAACAACAACAAAAACAACAACAACAACAACACTTTATTTACATTTATATTCCACACAGCTGGTAAGTCACCAGCAATTATAAGATCTATCAACTGAAAGGTTGTCAGTTCGAAGCCCTTGATCGGCGTGAGCTGCAGACTGTCAGCCCCGCTTACTGTTGATCTTAAGCAATTCGAAAACAGCCTTAGCTGCAATTAGAGAAATTGTTGTTGTTGTTAATATTAATATCTCCCCATGGGGACTCGAGGCAGATCACAGTACACATACACGGCAAACATTCAATGCCATTTGGACACCCAAGGACAGAACAGACAGAGGTATGTTATGTCGACGTCCAGCTTTTTGGCACCTTGGAAGTTGTGTTTGAATCCAGCCACAAGGGGGTACTGTCTCCATCCTCTATGACAAAAAGCCATCAAGACTTCCTCCTTCCATTTGGCATTTTCTGATCTTTTTCTTTTATGGTGTCATAAAATACCTCCCCCACTTTTAGCGATACCTAATTTCTCTACTTACAGCTCAAGCCGTTTTCGAACTGCTTAGGTAAACAGTGATTTGGGCTGATAGTTGAGTGCTCACCCCACCCCAGGGCTTCGAACTGGCAACCTTTCGATTGGTAGATCTTATTGGTTATTTAGGTACCACTAAAAAGTGAGGGAGGTATTTTACCAGATTTACCACCTGTGCTAAAGCCCAGGCCTTCCTAATGGTTGTATCATAAAGTCATTTCCTAATTGGTTGTATCATAAAAACATGGGGAAAGTTTATCAAACTTCAAAAACTTTGTTTTTTGCAAGACACCCTGATAATATTTTGCTATTGTTTGTCAATGATTATCAAATTGAGTCTTAACCAATTCAACGGTTTATGCCACAAAAGGTTTCTGAAGTAGAATAACTACTTTCAAAATAAGGACTGCACAATTAAACAGGAAATAATGCTTTCAAAGCAGGAACTGCATTTTTTTCATATTTTGTTACATAGTGTTCTTCTTCTTCTTCTTCTTCTTATTATTATTATTATTATTATTATTTAATATTTCAAATTTTGATACAGTTTTATTAATTATTATTATTAATTATTAATTATTATTATTATCATTAATTTATTATTATTATTATTATTAGTAGTAGTAGTAGTAGTAGTAGTAGTATTGTTATTATTAATTTTTATTACCATTATTAGCACAATGAGGATTTCTGGTAGACCCATCATAAATATATTTATGCCAAGGAACCACCTGAATTCTCAGCTTATGCAAAAGCTGTTACGTTTTGCTGGCGTACAATAAGAAATTATAATAATCTGTTGTCATTGGCCTAAACAACTCCGTGTTGACAATAGTGGGCATTTCTCCTCCATTAAATATAGCAATTGGGTTCTCCCAACATTCAATGGGAGATACGTAGACAGTGAAATCTAGCTCTGCTGCCCATAGAATCCTAGTTGGAAGAGACCCCCAAAGGCCATCCAGTCCAACCCTTTCAATGCAAGGAGACACAATCAAACCCCTCCTTTTCTACTTTGCAGGTTCATGGCAGAAGATCCATCTCCATGGTTTCTCTCGTTGATAACAGACCAGAAGCCCTGTCTCCGTCATCCTTTGCTTCGCAAGTGGGTTGCAAATCTCACTTACGGTGCATCTACACTGCAGAATGAATGTGGTTTAACACCACTTTAACCAAGCCTCAATGCTATGGAATCCTGGAAGTTATAGTTTTGCAAAGTTCTGCAGCCTTCGGTGCCCAAGAGTGCTAGGACGTCACCAAACTACAACTCCAGGGATTACATATAGCATTGAGCCACTATGCCATTGCATACAATGGGAGCTGAACATCCATGGATTTTGGTATCTTTATGGGACTTAGAACCAAATCCCTGGAGAACCCAAGAGCCCACTGTACATGCATGCATACATACAGTATGTGTTTACTGTATGTATGTATGTTTTTGGCTTTTGCTTTCAATGCACGCCATGAATAGTGGAGACCTTCCTTCCTTCCTTCCTTCCTTCCTTCCTTCCTTCCTTCCTTCCCCCCTTCCTTCCTTTTGTCCTTATTTTCATCCTTCCTTCCTTCCTTCCTTCCTTCCTTCCTTCCTTCCTCCCTTCTTCTCTTCCATCCTTCCTTCCTTCCATTCTTCCTTCCATCCTTCCTTCCTTCCTTCCTTCCTTCCTTCCTTTCTTCCTTCCTTCCGTCTTTCCATGCATCCATGCATCCATCCATCCATCCATTTATCCATACATACATCCTTCTTTCCTTCCTTCCTTCCTTCCTTCCTTCCTTCCTTCCTTCCTTCCTCCCTTTTGTCCTTCTTTCCATCCTTCTTTCTTTCTTTCTTTCTTTCTTTCTTTCTTTCCTCCTTTCCTTTTGTCCTTCCTTCCTTTCTTTTCTCCCTTCCTTCTTTCCTTTCTTCCCTCCTTCCTTCCTTCCTTCCTTCCTTCCTTCCTTCCTTCCTTTCTCCCTCCCTCTCTTCCATCCTTCCTTCCGTTCTTCCTTCCATCCATCCGTCTATCCTTCCTTCCTTCATTCCTTCCTTTCGTCCTTCTTTCCATCCTTCCTTCCGTTCTTCCTTCCTTCCATCCATCCTTCTATCCTTCCTTCATTCCTTCCTTTCGTCCTTCTTTCCATCCTTCCTTTGTTCTCACTTCATTCCTTCCTTTCGTCCTTCCTTCCTTCCTTCCTTCCTTCCTTCTGTCTTTCCATCTATCCATCCATCCTTCTTTCTTTCCTTCCTTCCTTCCTTCCTTCCTTCCTTCCTTCCTTCATTCCGTCTTTCCTTCCATCCATCCTTCTTTCTTTCCTTCCTTCTTTCCTCCCTTCCTTCCTTTTGTCCTTCCATCCTTCCTCCCTTTCATCCTTCCTTTCATCCTTCCTTCTCTCCCTCCCTCCTTCCTTCCTTCCTGTGCATTTACACTGTAGAATGAATGCAGTTTGATCCCACTTTAACTGCAATGGCTCAATGTTAGTTTGGCAAGGCAGCAGGTCTTTTAGGCAGAGAAGGGTAAAGACCTTGTAAAACTGTAACTTCCAGGACTCCATTGCATTGAGATATGGGAAACTACACCAGTTCTATACTGCGAATCCTTCCTTCCTTTTTTCTTCTGAAATATGTAGAAATCCTGCCTCTTTTTTGTCAGCAGAGGGCAACCTTTGTACATATGATTTGCTTGCCTATCTATATAGTCAGTCACAAGACTCTCACAGAAATCAACTAAAGGCATCAGCCACACCCTGAACTGTGCCATTTTATTGCTATGCAAAGTTTTCTGGACTGATCGGTTACTGAGCGATTGCCGCTTGTATTAAGAGCAAAAAAGCAATCCAGCCTTCGGCAATGCAATCAAGAGAAGGCGTGCATGCATCCTTACAGATTTATTGCAAAATTGCAGGTGGAAAGAAACCTTTGAACCACCATTCCCAACCTTCCACAGCAAAATGTATTGAAGGAATGCAGATATGAATTCCTAAGAACTTTCCTGCAATGACAGCCTCTATCTATTGTCTATCTATCGATCTATCTATCTATCTATCTATCTATACACACAATAAAAGTGAAAATATTTATGTGTGTGTGTGGCTGGGATGTCCACTTACACAAACATGAAGCTCCCACTTCAACAAACAGTAATAGTTCCCACTACTCAGGAGACACCAAAGGCCCTCCCTCCTTTGGTGACATTGTAGTCAGCTCCATGAACATGTACAAGAGCCTCCACGAACACCACACTGCCCACCACCCAAATCAAGGCTTTCATACGGGGATAATTTCATCCTAGATTTCATGTGTTTCCTCCACCACGGGCATCCCAGTGTTTCTGACTAGTAGCTGGCCAGTTGGAATGCCTCTGGTGTTGCTATAAGAAGGTCCTCCATTGTGCATGTTGCAGGGCTCAGGCTGCACTGTAATTGATGACCTGTGGTTTGCTCATCTCCACACTCGCATGTTGTGGACTCCACTTTGTGGCCCCATTTCTTAAAGTTGGCTCTGTATCTCGTGGCACCGGAGCACAGTTTGTTCAGCACCTTTCAAGTCACCCAGTCTTCTATGTGCCCAGGAGGGAGTCTCTCATTTGGTATCACCCATGGATTGAGGTACCGAGTTTTAGCCTGCCACTTTTGGACTCTCGCTTGCTAAGGTGCTCCTGCGAGTATCTCTGTAGGTCTTAGAAAACTATTTCGGGACCTGCCTATCTACGCGACCGCCTCCTCCCCTATGAGCCCACGCGATCCTTAAGATCGTCTGGGTATTGTTGTGATTCAGTTTGACTCTGAGTCTGAAGCTGAGACCTGTGGGTCTTGTGAGCCTGAGTTCCCTGTTGAGGAGGATGATCGGTTACAGATTTCTGTTCACTCAAACAGGGTTGGAGGTGAAGCTGCAGAAGGGGAAACAAGTCAGTTCTCAGGGGAAAAGAAGGTCAATGAGACTGATAAAGGGCGTGAATTCCCACACAGCCAGGTAGAGATGTCTTCAACTCCTTTGCCTTCCCACAATGATCCAACCCAGCTGGTAAACCAAGATAGTATAATATCAGTATTACATATTGCTATATTGCACTATACCATTATATTGTAATATTATTAGTAATGTTACATGTAATGTAAATATATAATTATAATATTGTATTATTATTACTAGTATTAGACGTTCTTACTGCCTATGACAGAGAAAACCAGCTGATTCCTAATCCATCTAAAACACAGACATGTAATTTCCATCTTGATATTATACTATGCTAATAATATCATATATTGCATGAAAATATATATTGTAAGCCGCTCTGAGTCCCCTTCGGGGTGAGAAGGGCAGCATATAAATGCCGTAAATAAATAATAAACAATAATAAGCTTCAGAAAGCTTCTGTTCAACCATCTCAAAGCTCCCTGCTTGGGCGGTGATGGCAAGATCATCATCATAGTCGAAACTGTCTGTCCCTTCTGGCAGTGGCTGGTCACATGTGTATTATGTTACACATTGGAGCAGAGTACAGTCAGAGCATTGTCCAGAGTATCTCCCAGGTATTTGGGTGTGCTGCAATGCTCCAGTGGGATTCCTTCCCAGGTCATCCTCAGACCTCAGGATGCTTGTCCTTTCTTAAGATGGAAAGCACATGTCTGTGTTTTAGATAGATTAGGAATCAGCTGGTTTTCCCTGTAATGGGCAGTAAGAGCACCTAAAGCTTCGGAGAGCTTCTGCTCAACCATTTCAAAACTCCCTGCTTGGGCGGTGATGGCACGGTCATCAGCATAGATGAAACTCTCTGTCCTTTCTGGCGCCTATGTTTTAAATGAATTAGGAATCCGCTGGTTTTCCCTGTCATAGGCAGTAAAGCTTCGGAGAGCTTCTGTTCAACCATCTCAAACCTAGAAATCAGGTGGGAAGGAGTGATAGAGAGGAACATTTGAAACGGTAACAGACCACAGGAATCATGAAATCCACCAGCAGGAGGGGAAAAAAAACACACACTGAATTTTGAGTGCAAAAAATAAATATAAAATTTATTAAAACACCCACAATAGTTTAAAGATATCAGGAATAATAATAATACATTTCACAAACCAGTTGGTTGTGTAACATAATAAAATACAAATTAAGAAGAAGAAGAAGAGAGAGAAGTGTCCATACTTGCAATAAAATAAATTTGCCAAGAGACTGGGAAGAGAGAGAGAGAGAGAAAGGGAGAAATCCAAGAGAGACAAAAGGGGAAATTAGACAAAATAAAATTATCAGCATCCATTTTTACTGTACTAAGGATATCTACAGTTTAATACACAAGTCCTATTGCCTTGAGACATTGTAAAATCTACCATTATTTATTATTTTATTTCTTATTTTTTTGTCAACCAACCCCAGATAAAACTTCATTTTATTTTTCAAGTAGCCACAGTCACAAATCAACAGAAGGAAATAAAAGAGAAATCATTTCAAGTGTGGTCCATGGGGGGGAAAGGGGGATTCTCCGTCGCCCAAATTCAAACCCAGAACACGGCATGGAAATCAAAGAAAAGGAATCGTTCTGCCCCGTCCAACAGCATCATTCCCTCAATCTGCTTCGATTTGGGGAAAGAAAAAGACAACAAGTTGGTTCCTACAAAATGCATCGAAACGACTGCCGAAAGAAAGCCAGCTGGGCAACAACATGCATCGCCTTTCCAAAGTCAACCCCAAACAATAAAGAGAGAAAGAGGGCAATACAAAACAAACAAACAAACAAAATTCATTACTAAAACCAAAGCATCCCTGATATTGAAACTGAAAAAAGGGGTTTGGCCATTAGCTTGACTATTCTTAGGCAAAGAACCCTAAAACACAGGCATTCAACCATGCAAGATGTAAATGCAAGAGGAGTTCTGCTTGGTGCTCGCCTCCCAAGATCTCAGGAAAGTTTGCAAATCGGCACAATATTCATCCCAAATGTTAACAAATAGGATGCAATACTAGACTACGGTGATATTCAACCTATTGGATGTGATACTATAATATCGATCCCCGATATTAACAAATAGGATGTATTATCATAATATTTGATAATAAGAATTGAAACAGACCCCATGGGCCATCCAGTCCAATCCCCTGCCAAGATGCAATATTCCTGCTTCTTGGCAGGGGGTTGGACTGGATGGCCCATGAGGTCTCTTCCAACTCTTTGATTCTATGATTTAGCCCAGATGTTAAAAAATATGATGCAATATAGATAAGATTTAGCCCAGAATTTATTATTATTATTATTATTATTTACTGTATTTGTATACCGCCTTTCTCAGCCAGTTGGCGACATTTATTATACTTGTCCCAGGTATTTTAAAAATAAGATGAAATACTACGTTTTCAAACTGCTAGGTTGGCAGAAGCAGGGCTAACAGCAGGAGCTCACCCTACTTCCTGGATTCAAACGACTTTTGGTCAGCAAGTTCAGCAGCTCAGCGGTTTAACTTGCTGCATCACCAGGGGCTTCCTATACTATAGGATGCAATATTAAACTCCTGTGATATTCATCCTATTTGATGTGATAGTAGAACATTGATTCCAGGTATTAACAAATAGGATGCAATATCATAATATTAGGAGCTCCTGGTGGCGCAGTGGGTTAAACCACCGAGCTGCTTAACTTGTTGACCAAAAGTTGAATCCTTTGAGAATGCCTGCCATAGATGCAGGCAAAATGTCAGGAGAGAATGCTACTGGAACATGGCCATACAGGACAGAAAACCCACAGCAACCCATTGATTCTGGCCATGAAAGCCTTCAACGACAAATATGATGCAATTCCATATTTATTCCAGATGTTAAAACATAGGATGCAACACTATAATGTATTGTCGAAGGCTTTCATGGCCAGAATCACTGGGTTGTTGTAGGTTTTTTTTGGGATATATGGCCATGTTCTAGAGGCATTCTCTCCTGACATTTCGCCTGCATCTATGGCAAGCATCCTCTGAGGATGCTTGCCATAGATGCAGGCGAAATGTCAGGAGAGAATGCCTCTAGAATATGGCCATATAGCCCAAAAAAAACCTACAACAACCCAATACTATAATATTTATCCCAGATTTTTTTAAAAAGTAAGCAATTCTGAAATATTCCTCCCAGATATTAATAAATAGGATGCAATATAGATCATATTTCTCCCAGATTTTATTTAAAATAGGATGCAATATTGTAATATTTGCAAGGATGCAATGTCATAATATTCATCCCAGATATTAACCTACATAGTTCCAAAATCTGGCATCAGATCCCATCCAGCACCAAACTGTGGCCAATTTGCAAAGCATCATGAAGAGCTTAGATAATATTATATCTAAGTAAACATTAGATAATATTTTGCTCAACGTTCAAGGAATCGCTCCAAAAGAATTCCAAACAGGCATCCCAAGGAGGTTTTGTTTCTTTGTAAGGTTTGCAACATCGATTTGCGCCATTGCGTTTTTCAGAAAAGGAAAAGCTGCCTAAGAATAGCCTAGAAAAGGCCATACAGTTCCTAAGATGTCAAGTACAGTGTCCGAGTAGTACTGAGATATACCTATATAGATGTGAATATAATAATATCGGCATCTGTCCCATTGTTAGCTACGCATCTGAAGTCACAGGTTGCCACAATACTCTGCTTTCTTTTGAGGTATTTTTTGGATGTATTGTGAGCACAACAAGCTTATTCCACCGTGAAAACCCTGGCATTTATGTTAACGTATTTATTATTTTTAAGAAGGTGAATGAGAGAGAGAAAGACAGTTGGGAAATAAATAGCACCAAAAGAACATTGTGTCAGACGCAACTACTCACAATTCATAATACATCATTTTTTTTTAAAAAAAAAAAGCATCATAAAAGTCACAAAAGGAAGCTGGCAGTTATTAAAATAAAGTTCGGGAATCCATGCTGTCAAACTAACCTATTTATGCTGCCTTTGGGTGCGTCTACACAGCAAAATTAAAGGAGTTTGACACCACTTTTTAACTGCCATGGCTTTAGGCCATGCATGCAATCCGGGGAGCTGCAGTTTTGGCAAACTCCAAAGAGTGTGCAAACTACAGTAGAGTCTCACTTATCTGACCTTCACTTATCCGACATTTCATCTTATCCGGTGCTCTTATCCGACGTCCCCTTTTTCCTCCAGCATTTCCCCTTCAATTATAGCAGCGCTCCTCAACTCTCTCTCCATTTGTAGTAAGTGAAAAAGGGAAGACAAGGAGGAGGAAGAGGGAGGAAAGAGGCATGACTGGAAGTGGAAGTGTCCTCTCTCCTTCGCTCTGTGATTTCCACACTCCTCTTCCACATCCTTGCCTTAACCCTTTGAGTCACTGTTAGTATTCTAGGTGTCTAGCACTGTGTCGGACAGGTAACAGTAGGAGACTCAGTATTATCCAATATTTTCGTTTATCCGACGTTCTGCCAGCCTGTTTATGTCAGATTAGTGAGACTGTACTGTAATTAATAATCTAGAGCTGATGTAGTAGCAGTAATCTTTCATGGATAGTGAGCCTCTCCCCTCCCGACATCCTCGTTGCCTCGACACTGTAAGAGGGTTTTGCGAGACCAGTCGCTCTCATTGTGGAAGACTCCATATTATCCGCCGTGTCGGACAGGTAACAGTAGGAGACTCCGTATTATCTGATATTTTCATTTATCCAACGTTCTGCCCGCCCGTTTATGTCGGATAAGCGAGACTCTACTGTACAACTCCTATAAGTCCATAGCATTGAATCACAACAGCGAAAGTGGTGTCTAAACTGCATTAAACTCCCCAGTGTAGAAGCATCCAATGGGGGTCCAATGTGGGAAAGGATTGCCGGGTTGCGGGGTTGCTATTAAGCCATAAAAGCAAGCAAAGCAAAGCGCGGATGCGGACAAGGTACAAGCGGCTTCCTTTAGCTTTTGCAAATAGCTGCTCTGTTTTGGAGTGGCCTCGAAAAAGTTCAATGCAGCACCCATAATGTATGTTTTTTTAAAAATTATTTTTGCATAATAATAATATTATAATAGGAATAAGAGTGCACGGCGCACACGCTTGCGACTAAATTGGCACAAGTGTTGACGCAAATTACGGCTTGAAGAACGACATCCCCTTTCTGCCCATATTTCTATGGATTGGTATGGCTTGATCCCAAAAGCCATGGTAGATCTATTAGCACCTGGTCCCATCAAGGGAAAGCCTGGATAACGAAAAAGCACATCCCAACCTTAAGTGGTGAGCGGTTCGGCTCCGTAAGCGTAGTTTCAAGTCCTAGGACGCATCCACACTGTGGAATGAATGCAGTTTGGCCCCACTATGACTGCCATGGCTCAATGGGATTCCTGAGAGGTGCCATTTCCCAAGGTCTTGATAGCCTTCTCTGCCCAGGAATGGCAAACGACAATGTTTGGGAACCCATGGTGCAGCTCAACGGGCACCAAACTGCATTCATTCCACAATGTAGACAGATGCACCTCAAGATTCAAACCTCTCCTTTGCCCCAAAGTGGCCTCAGTCGGATCTATGGAAGTGTAAAGAGGCTCAGAAGTACATTGCGATAGGTTTTTGGAGACTTTCCAGGTTGTGGGCATTTGGAAATGCAGGAAAGCTCTGCTTGCTCTCCGGTGTTTGCGCCTGCGATTGCACCTGAGCGAGAGGGGATTTGGCCCACTGATGTAAACAATACAAAAACACCAGCAAATGTTTTTTTTTTTAATCACCTGCACCAAGATAGCACCATTTCATGTTTGTTTTAAATATAAAGATTTCCTGGCCTTTTTATAAAAGCACCCTCTGGTCCCTGGGTTTATAGTGCATCTCCACTGTGGAAGGAATGCGGTTCAGAATCTGTTTGCACTGCAATGGGATCCCTTTGGCTTTGCAAAGTCTTTTAGACCAGCATTTCTCAACCTTGGGGGGGGGGGGGGGGAATCACGAGGGGGTGTCAAAGAGATTGCCAAAGACCTTCAGAAAAACACATTATTTTCTGTTGGTCATGGGAGTTCTGTGTGGGAAGTTTGGCCCAATTCTATCATTGCTAGGGTTCAGAATGCTCTTTGATTGTAGGCGAACTAAATACCAGGAACAACAACTCCCAAGTGTCAAGGTCTATTTTCCCCAAACTCCACCAGTGTTCACATTTGGGCATATTGAGGATTCATGCCAAGTTTGATCCAGATCCATAATTGATAGCCATGTATAAATACGTGAGAGGAAGTCACAGGGAAGAGGGAGCAAGCTTGTTTTCTGCTTCCCTGGAGACTAGGACGCAGAACAATGGTTTCAAATTACAAGAAAGGAGATTCCATCTGAACACGAGGAAGAACTTCCTGACTGTGAGAGCCGTTCAGCAGTGGAACTCTCTGCCCCGGAGTGTGGAGGAGGCTCCTTCTTTGGAGGTTTTTAAACAGAGGCTAGATGGCCATCTGTCAGGGGTGCTTTGAATGCAATATTCCTGCTTCTTGGCAGGGGGTTGGACTGGATGGCCCATGAGGTCTCTTCCAACTCTATGATTCTATGATTGTTTGAGTCCACAGTGCTCTCTGGATGTAGGTGAACTACAACTCCAAAGCTCAAGGTCAATGCCCACTAAACCCTTCCAGTATTTTCTGTTGGTCATGGGAGTCCTGTGTGCCAAGTTCAGAATGCTCTTTGATTGTAAGTGAACCATAAATCCTGGAAACCACCACTCCCAAATGACAAAATCATTCCTCCCCCAACCCCAGCAGTATTCAAATGTCGACATATCGGGTAATTTGTATCAAATTTGGTCCAGGGAATGAAAATACATCCTGCATTATCAGGTATCTAGATGACAATTATTAAGAATAGCAAAATTACAGTTATGAAGTAGCAATGGAAATAATATTCTGGTTGGGGGTCACACAACATGAAGAACTGTAGTAAGGAAGGTTGAGAAACCCTTTCTGCCAAACTGCATCTCGCAGGATCCCATCACATTGAGCTCCAGCAGTTCAAATGGGGCCAAACTGCATTCATTCCCCAGTGCGGACGCAGCCTTTAGCTGATCAGTTGGAGCACCGGCCGAGCCATTGGCTCCTTTCCTTTTGCAGGATGAGCACTCTCTCAACCTGGTAAGATACAGATAGACATATATGCCAAGGTCTTTATGCAATATATATATCTCCAATGGATCACATGACAAATGCAAGAAGCTGTGAGAAAAATGCCCATTGGCAGCCCTTGAGGGTCAGGTGGCAAACCGGCCGCTGACCCGTTTCAAGAGCCACTGGTTTCTTTGCAATTGAGCCCCATTAGATTGGAAACACATATTGTTCGGTGTCACAGAGGCCAAGCATTGCAAATGGGGAGAGATTTTAAGAAAGGAAGGCAGCCAGGTCCCAAACCTTCCTCTGGAGAAGTCAATGGGGATTTATTAATCCAGTGGTTCTCAACCTGGGATCCCCAGATGTTTTTGGCCTACAACTCCCAGAAGTCCCATCCAGTTTACCAGCTGTTAGGATTTCTGGAAGTTGAAGGCCAAAAACATCTGGGGACCCCAGGTTGAGAACCACTGTATTAATCCCTTCCACAGCACCAGAATTTGGATTTGTCCTCCTGGACCCTTGCATTAAGACTTATTATATCAGACTTATTATATCAGACCCTTGTATTGAGATTGATATGGATTTATTATCCTGGGCCCTTGCATTAAGATTTCTGATTTTAGCACCAAGTTGGAAGGTTGTTGTGGCCATCCCTGCGTGCAAATCTTCCCCTCCAAAAAGGAATTATTAGAGAAATTGAGCCCAATCGATGCACGAAAGTCTCAAAAGAGAAGAAGAAAAGCCCTCACCGACGCTTCGGTTTCGTGGCATGAAACTCTGCAGGAGAGCAAGATAGCACCACTTTCCTGCACCATGAAAACACAAGGCAAGAGTTGTGCAGCTCCCAGATAGGAAGGGCTGCAGGAAACCCGCTGGAGATATTTGGAAATATTATTTCCCAGGACATTTTTTTTAAGGTCATAGTAGCACCACCCCCATGGCTTCAATGGGGCCAGAGCAGCCTCGCGCTCCCAAAACCTGTGCATGAACACGCATTACTTGCGCTTTGTGCCATTTCTGTCTCTAGAATCGTTGGGGGTGACAGGCAGCAAAAGATGGGTCCAAGGAAGACTTTGAAAATCTCCAGCAGCAGAGACCGAGCAAATAACCAGCATAATTATGTATTTTATCTTCCTAACATTTAAGTTTAGAGGCGGATTGCAATACGGGAACAACCTCCTTGTCGTTACGCACAAAAAACATCAATTTAAGTAGGGATCAGGTTGGATGGAGTCTGTCTTTTAATATCAAATGGACCATGTGATAAACATAGATTTATCATAACCAAGTCAGACTCATCTGATCTTTTTTTTTTTTTGATAGAGTTACGAGCTGGGTATAGGCAGGGAATGCCATGAATGGAGCATATCTGGACTTCAGGAAGGCTTTCCTTCGACAAAGTCCCCCTTGACCTCCTGGCAAGGAAACTAGTGCAATGTGAGCAAGGCAAAACTACAGTTAGGTGGATCTATAATTGGATAAGTGAAAGAACCCAGAGGATGATCCTCCCCAATGCTTCCTATTCATCCTGGAAAGAAGTGATGAGCGGAGTGCCATCAGCAGGGTTATGGGCCCAGTCCTTCATTAATGACTTACATGAAGGGTTAGAAGGCATGATCATCAAGTTTGCAGAGGTGACCAAATTGGGAGGGAGAGCCAATACTCAGGAGACAGGAGCAGAAGTCAAAATGATCTTCACAGATGAGAGAGATGGTGGGCCAAAGCTAACACAATGAGGTTCAACAGGGACAAATGCAAGAGACTCCACTTAGGCAGAAAAAATGAAATGCAAAGAGACAGATTGGGGGACGATGCCTGGCTCGACAGCAGGATTTGTGGAAAAGATCTTGGGGTCCTTATGGAGAGGAAGGGGAACATGAGTCAGGAATGTCATGCGGCACTTATAAAAAGTCAATGGGATTTTGGCCTACATCAGTAAGTATAGTGTCTAGGTTAGGGAAGTCATGCTATCCCTCAATTCTGCCTTGGTCAAACCACACCTGGAATCACACTGTGTTCAATTCTCGGCACCACAACTGAAGGGAGATGTTGGCGCTAAGCTGGAATATGTCCAGAGAAGAGTTACTGAAATGATCAAGGGTCTGCAAAACAAGCCCTATGAGGAGTGGCTGAAAGAGCTGAGACATGGTGAGGTCCGTGGATCAAGATGTGAGGGGAAGTCATAGATGGGGGGGGGGGGGAGCAGGCTTATTTTCTTCTGCCCTGGAGACTAAGACACAATGGAACAATGGCTTCAAACTAAAGGAAAGGAGATTCCACCTGAACATTAAGAACTTCCTCACTGGGAGAGAGAGCTGTTCAGCAGTGGAACTCTCTCTCCTCCCCGGCATGTGGTGGGAGCTCCTTCTTTGGAGGCTTTGAAGCAGAGGCTGGATGACCATCTGTCAGGGGTGCTTTGAATGCAATTTTTCTGCTTCTTGGCAGAATGGGGTTGGACTGGATGGCCCACCAGGTCTCTTCCAACTCTAGGATGCTATGATTCTATGTCTCTTTGTGTGTCCACAGGCCTATACAACATGTAAAAATGTGTGGACACATAACAAACAACACAATACTCAAGCGAAGCTTTAGCTCCTGGATTGGAGGCTCAGTTCTGACTTCTCTGGGTACCTTCTCCAAGCAAGAATATGAAGGAGACAAGCAATGTGTGGAAAGAAACTACCCATAAATCCTGTCCTACAATAGTTTGCCTTCCCCAATTCTTCTAATATTTATAGCTTTAGTATACTCAGGAATTGAATTTTTGTCTCTTTTGTAGTAAGTCTATGCTTTTTTGGTGTATTCTCCTATTTCAATATACACATTTTAACATGTTGTAGAGGCCTGAGGTTTTATGGTCTCCCATCTACATTGAAACCCCCTTGGACCCCCAAATATGATCAAGTGATTCCAGCTAAAACCCGTTTGGAGGCGCATCACAACAAAGGGCATTTGGTCCCCCAGTCAGGAACCAATGCAGGGAGAGAAACGGGATTTTAAAAGGCTCAAATACATCTTTCTTTAGTTTCTACAACTAAGGAGAGATCTATTTGCGCCTTTTAAAATCCCGTTTCTCTCCTTGCATTGGTTCCTGACTGGGGGAAGCAGTATAAAGAGCATCAGGAGAAAGAATGGAATGATTCATATGGCTGAAGGATGGAGAATGCTTCTGGAACATGGTCATAGAGTTCCAAAAACTCAAAGCAACCCTGGCCATGAAAGCCTTCAACACAGTGATTCAGACAACTCCAAACTTTTCCTAACGATTTGGAGTCTGTTATATTCTCTGCGTCACGAAACAAACCGCTTTCCCGTGACCGACCTTCCTTCCTTGAGAAACAGAAGGGGGTCGACGGCGTACAGTAAAGCAACAAATGAACAATGTGTTTTGTTTTGTTTTTTAGGATGGAAAAAAATTCGTCTCTATTTACATTGCCTTTTCCTGAAATAATCTGCTTTCAAACATACCACTCTTCAAGTTAATGGGGCCATTCTTTTCTTTTTTTCCTCTTTCCTTTTAAAACTTAGTGAAAGTGCTTTCTTTTGCTTTATTTAAAAAATGTCTTTTCTCTATTTACAGTTTTAAAATCAGAGCCTCAGAAAACGCTCAGGAACTGCAATTATAGCTCCTGCAAAACGTTTCTTTTTCCTGCCATTGAGCAAGGATTCCTTAGTAAGAAAGGGCTATATACAGAGTGGGGGATATACATACACACACATATATATATAGATTATATATATATATATAAATTTGCAAGCCATCTTTTGTGTTTTTAAACTTCTCGAAAGGCACCTGTTCAATACAACAGAAAGGATCGTAAAAGAGTTTGGATCGCTAACAGGTTGCATCCCTGGCCTTCTGCACCTCTGAGAAATCCATCTTATGGGCCAAAAAGGGTCGAGAAGAGGTTTCCTACACAAATAAGACCCGTAGTCTGTTAAAATGTCTTTTAAAAAGCATGCAAAGATTCCTCCGTGGTCTCACCTGAAGCCAATCCCCGTTTTGAGGCTTGGAGAGGTTTCCAATTTACCTCTTTGGCCTTCGAAAAATCCCATAGGATTCGCCCCAACGTCTGAAATTAACCCTTGGCATTTCCCCGGAACAAAAGGAAATCTGGCCTTATTATGGGAAAGGGGAGAAACACATGCACCCAAACTCATATTTTCCCATACAAAAAAACTGTTTACGGTGGAAGTGTTGCAAGGGTTCCAAAGTGGAGACAATTTCATCCTAACCCCAGCAGGATCTACACTGACTTCATGATGTAGTTTGAAACGGCATTATATAGTCAGCATAGACCAGGCATGGCCAAACTTCGGCCCTCCAGGTGTTTTGGACTTCAACTTCCACGGGCTGTTAGGAATTGTGGGAGTTGAAGTCCAAAACACCTGCAGGACTGAAGGTTGCCCATGCCTGGCGTAGACTCATACAATGCAGCTTTATTGCACTGGAGTGCATTATGAGTCGACACTGACCGTATAATTGCAATTTCAAACTTATGACAGTGCAGTATAGATGGGGCCTTAGGCTGGATTTCTGTTATCATATAGTGCACTTTGAACTGCATGGTATGAGTTTACACCAGTGGTTCCCAACCTTTTTTTGACCAGGGACCATTTGACCAGGGACAACTTTGACCAGGGCCCACTCTCCAACATTAGTACCCCAAGGGTTACAAATCGTTTTTTAGTCAATTTTAGATACGGTTTGGTTATTTGGGGTGCTGATTCAGAAAATCACACTGGACAGACCACATCAGCTCTAGTTTCTGATTCAGAACATATGCCATCCAGTAATCGCCATCTGCGTGTCCACAGAAAACCATACAGTAGAGCAAGGGTCCTCAAACTTTTTAAACAGAGGGCCAGGTGACAGTCCCTCAAACTGTTGGAGGGCCGGATTATAATTTGAAAAAAAATGAATGAATTCCTATGCACCCTGCACATATCTTATTTGTAGTGCAAAAAAACACTTAAAAACAATACAATAATTAAAACAAAGAACAATTTTAACAAACATAAACTTATTAGTATTTCAATGGGAAGTGTGGGCCTACTTTTGGGTGATGAGATAGGATTATTATTGTTGTTATTGTGTGCTTTCAAATTGTTTCAGATTTAGGTTGACCCTGAGAGAGGGCCGGGTAAATGACATTGGAGGGCCATATCCGGCCCTCGGGCCATAGTTTGTGGACCCCTGCAGTAGAGTCTCACTTATCCAACCTTTGCTTAACTGCCATTGCTCTCACTTATCCAACCTCTGCTTTTAACTGCTGTGGTTCCAGGCCAAGCTGCTGTTTGGCAAGGTGTTTCGCCCTCCAAAGAGTGTAAAAACTACAGCAAAGTCTTGCTTATCCGACCTTCGCTTATCCAACATTTTATCTTATCCAATGCTTTCCTTTTCCTCCAGCATTTCCCCAACTCTCTCTTCATTCCCAAAAAGTGAAGAAGGCCAGATGAGGAAGAAGAGGAGGGAGGAAAGGGTGAAAAGAGGGAGGACCAGAAGTGGAGGTGTCCTCCCTTCTTCCCTCTGTGATTTCCATACTCCTCTTCCTAAACCGGAAATCAGGAGACGCTTACTTCTTGGGAGGAGAGCAATGTCCAATCTCGAAAAGATAGTGAAGAGTAGAGACATCACACTGGCAACAAAGATCCACATAGTGAAAGCAATGGTATACCCCATAGTCATCTACGGATGTGAGAGTTGGACCTTAGGGAAGGCCGAGCGAAGGAAGAGAGATGCTTTTGAACTGTGGTGTTGGAGGAAAGTTCCTTGGACAGTGCGAAAATCCAACCAGTTCATACTTCAAGAAATAAAGCCTGACTGCTCATTGGAAGAAGAATAGTAGAGGCCAAGATGAAGTACTTTTGCCACATCAAGAGAAGACAGGAAAGCTAGAGAAGACAATTCTGCTGGGGGAAATGGAAGGAAAAGGGAAGAGGGGCCGACCAAGGGCATGATGGATGGATGGTATTCTTGAAGTGACTGGATTGACCTTGAAAGAGCTGGGGGTGGTGACGGCCGACAGGGAGCTCTGGCATGGACTGGTCCATGAAGTCACGAAGAGTCGGAGACGACTGAACAAATGAACAACAGCAGCGCCGTGTTGGATGAGTAACAGTAGGAGACTTCATATTATCCGACATTTTTGTTTATCTGACATTCTGCCAGCCCGTTTATGTTGAATAAGCGAGACTCTACTGTATTTCATAATCTAGAGCTGATGTAGTACTAGAAATCTTTCATGGGTAGTCAGCCTCTCCTCTCCTGACATCCCCGTTGCCTCAACACTATAAGAGGGTTTTGCGAGACCAGTCGCTCTTGTTGCAGCATGGTTTTGAGGCAACGCTGTAGTGATGGTGAGGCCGCGAATCATACTGTCATTCTTGCTAACCACTGGTGGTCCACGGACCACAGGCTGGGAACCACTGGTCTATACTGACCCTATAATGCAATTCCAAACTGCACCATAGCACAGTGTTGACGATGACCAGATCGCCAACAGGAAGCTCTCGATTTTGGCGCAAGAGACATACAGCTCCGGCTGTTCTTCAAACCGAAATTTTGGGAAGAGTCCGTTCAGGAAAAAAAATGGCAATTTGGCATTTCAAAAAGCACCTGCTTTGACGTTTTGAATGCATCAGTCTTTGCCGAAGTTCGGCCCCCTGACCCTTCGCGACCCCCATCAAGTTCAAAAGTCAAAATCAAAAAACAGCACCAGAAAAAGTGAAATAAAAACATCCCATTGTGAACGTGGGCAGCATGCACCAGCGGAAGCACAGAATGAGGTCTGAGAAGAAGGGTAGTTTCTTAAAGAGACAGTAGCCAAACCTGAAGTTGGGATTTACAGCATCGTTTGCTTGCCTTTCATCACTATGGAAACTAGAAGTTAGGAAAGGGAGAGAGGCCATGCCTTGTTTGGCTCTCATGGAAAGGGATCGTGGCCGGCAATCGATATTTTAGAACGTTGTGAGGAGCAAAACGCATCCTTGCCAAAGGCTATTCAAAGCCAAAGCTGTGGCTTTTGCTGTCCACATAACAAATAAATAAAGAGGGGAAAGAGCACCAATGAGGGATTTTCTGCACCAGGGTGGATCCATATGGCTTTTTTGTTTCTCCCTCCCTCCCTCCCTCCCTATTTCACCCACTTTCCCTTCCTTTCATTCTCTGCATCCTCTTAACCAGATTTGCCCAATAAATGGCTGGAAGTGCTGCTGACGGAAGGAAAATAGAAGTCCCTTCCTTCTACATCGATAATGTCTCACACAGCCTTTTCTCTATCTGGAAGACTTGCATTTGATTAAACACAATTTGCGCACAACCTCTTCTCTCCTTGACTTTTGGGACCATTTTGGAAACACAATGAAGGCCAGAGGGGTGCAGGGGATGGTTATTTGGGAAGTCAAGATTAGCAGGGACATTCAACACTTCTGGAGAGGGAGCCGCAGCCCCTCTCCATCTCTGTTGAAGGTTTGTTTTCTATTTATTTACTGGTTGCATTCCTTCCAAAGTGGGACCCAAGCAAAGGTCACCCTTTCCCCTATTTTCACACTGATGCGGCCTATTCATCCTGCTTGGAAACCACCACTACTCCAGGGTTTTGGAACAGCGACGGGGACGCTTTCACTCCTATCCAAACCCACTGAGCAGCACCTGAAGTCCGGAACGAGCAACAGAATTAAGCAAATGCCACCTCTTTCCCTGTGGAGACCTACCGATCTGTAAGAAGACCTTTGCACCATGGGCTATGCCCCTGTTTCTCTCCAAAACGAAAGCACCTTGGGTTGAGAAAGACACCTTTGTGGACAAAGGTCCAAGGCGGGAAGCCCAGGGCAGGCCTTAAAGGAGCAAGGACTGCTTTCCAATCGTTTCTGGAAGGATCCCTTGTTTGGACTAATTTCAAATACACCTTTGTATCGGAAACGGAATAAAAAGGATTTCTTCCTTACGAAAGGACAGGATGGGATGATTTTCTGCTCCCCCTTTTTGCCATGATCACAGGTTAAAAACACATGGAGGTGGATATAAATAATCAAATGACCGGAAGGGGGAGGGAAAAAAAACCGCAGTAGGTTTGGGTGATGCCTCTGCTTCTCGACCCAAAACGCTGCGGATCCGGGATTTTGCTCATTGGTTGGTTTGTTTCCAGACGGCAAGGGGAAAGCACCACAAAACCAGCACCAGGTTCCAGTGCTACTGACTGTGAGGTAAGATAGCCGCCTGCCACGCTGCGTGATTTGCCATAGTCGTCTTCCTCCACCTCGTTGTCATATCCATCGGCTGTATGGCCCAGTCACCTTGGTGAAGGCGTAGGAGGCGGCGGTGATGGCGGAGTATGTAGGGACAGTCAGGGCCTCCCGTGTGGGCACCACGCCCTTCCGCTCCTTCGGCTGGGATTCGGGGGCCGCCCCACCATTGTTGCCCCACTTGCGCTTCTTCCCAAAGGCTTTGCCCTCCTCCGCCCGTAGGCCCAGGCTGGCTGCCGCTGCTGCCGCCGCCTCAGCCTCCTCCTGCCGGACCCTGGCCCTCTCCGCCAGCTGCTTGACCTTGGCCTCCCAGAGGGCCAGTCCGTGGTTGGGCTGGTTGAGGTTCTTGTGCTGGTAGAAGACCAGGGAGATGCGGGTCGGGTGGCAGCGGTTGGGCTTCTTGAGCGGCGTGGTGGCGTGCAGCTCCCGCCGGGCGCACTCAATCAGGATGGAGCCATGCGCCGGCGCCACCGCCACCCCACCAATGTTTTCATCCAGGAAGTTGTGCTCGCTGTCAGACCACTCCTCCTCCTCTTCCTTGAAGGACTTTTCCGGCGTCCCCTCATCCAGGCCGAAAGTGCCCCAGGGAGGGTCCAGCCCCACCCCCGCCTCCTCCTTCAGGGCCACAGAAGGCAAGGAGCTGAAGGGAGGCCACGTCCGGCCGTGCAGCCCTGGGGTCGGGGTCCGGCGGCCATCCGCCTTGACCGGGCCCCAGAGGTCCCCCAGAGTCCGGCCGCTGCCCTTGATGGAGCTCAAGTCGAGTTGCCCAAAGCCCCAGCGCTTCTCCTGGAGGTCCGAGCCGGGGCCCGCAAAGACTGAGGAAGAGGAGCCACTGCCATTGTCCCCTTTGCAAGGGCTCCATGGCTTCTCCTCCATGGGTTGCCCTTCTGCGGGGAACAGGCTCCATGGTTTCTCCCTCAAGTGGTTCTGCGGTGGCAGCCTGGAAGCCGAATGGGAGCCAAAGAGGCCGGGTTTGTTCTGCCCATTTGCCCCCAGCATGGAATCCCCGGACGGGAAGGTGCTCCAAGGGCTATCCGCATGACTAGTCCTCTCGCAAGGGGACTCGTTCCTGTGGGGTTTGTAAGGGCTCCAGGCCGGCGCCTCCATGGGGCCACCGTTTTGGGACATTTCGGGGTTGAGGTTTTGGCAATTGAGCTCTGCCGGCTGCTGGACAGCTTCTGGGTCCACGGGCTCTTGCTTGATTGTTCGGCTGTTGAAGCAGTGCGTGTTTTGTGCAAAGGGCAGGGCTTCCGAAGGGGCTGCCGAGGGGCACCTGGGGGATGTAGCCGGAGGGGTCTTGCTGGTTCCCCGGTTGGCCCGCTCATAGGTCCACTGGTGGTGACTCTTGCTGCGGACGGTGGGCTGGATGTCGTCCAAGGGGTCGGGGTTCTGGTAAACGCGAGTCAGGTTGTCCTGCAGTGCCTGGACATCCGGTTTCTTCTCGTAGCCGCCACCACTGCTGTCAACCCAAGGCGAGCCCCTTCCGTCACCGTAATTGAAGAGCTGGGAGTGGAAGGTGGGGTTGCTGGGGAATCCGTAATAGCCGAAGGACGGGAGGGGGAACTTGGAGTGCAACCCGTTGATGGAAGGCAGGTTAGGCTGTGCATAGTAGGAGTGGTAAGAATAGACACTGTTCATGCTGTACGGGTCGGAGGGCCGGCAGTTTCCCAGCACCGAGTAGCTCTCCACCACACCATTCCCGTTGTACTTGAATGCATTGTAATGGCCCCGAGGCTCAACTTTGATGGAAGGCTTCACCGGTGCCTGAGGAAGTCCACTCTTCAATGGAGCGCCTGGAAACAAGAAGCAAGAGGCAGTGATAAGTCTGCAGAAATGCTCTCTATGGCCCAGCAGAGCCTTCGATCTTAGACAGCGGATGGGACCAATGCACCCCACTATATTATTATTACTACCACTACTACTATTGGGCTTATTAACTGGAGCTCGCTCCCCAAGGTTATTAGGCAAGCCCCCACACTGGCAGTCTTTAGGAGGAGCTTGAAAACATGGTTGTTCCAATGTGCCTTCCCTGAATAAAAGAATAATAATTCCCTGTTCTGACCTATTCTCTACTTGTTGGGGCAATCAACCGCACCTTAATCTATTCTATTTAGCCCTGCCCACAGTGTTGGATCCTTGTGTTCTTAAATGTGTTGTTTTATTGCTGATGTGTTATTTATAATGGTTTGGTATTGTATTTTTATTTTATTTTCTTTTATTGCTGTGTTGATTTATTGTTGTATTGTATTGTTGGGCTTGGCCTCATGTAAGCTGCCCAGAGTCCCCTTGGGGAGATGGTGGTCGAGTATAAATAAAGTATTATTATTATTATTATTATTATTATTATTATTATTATATGAACAAAAGACCTTCCTCATAAATGTACAGCAGAGTAACTTATTAGAAGCAGCGTGACCCAGCACCAGTAGCCCAAAATGATAAAAAGGACAAAAACACACAGTCCACTGTTATCTCTTCCATAGGCGGCTTTTTTTTTTGTAGTAAAATAATATGGTTGCAATATTTACAAGAACAAGGTTTCCATATACTTCCTTCTTGGCTTCCACGCTGGGCTTCTTTCTTATGCAGATAAACAGCTTCGCTCTCACAGAGTCTCTTCTCACACCTAACTAATACAGGAGCTTCACACAGGAGCTTTTTACAAACACCAAAGTTTCTCACACCAGGCCTGCTCCCACTGAGGGCTTTCTCCCACTGAGGCCTTCTCACAGAGGGCTCTCTCACTCTGAAGCGAACTAACACTGAGTTCTTTCATACTGAGGCCTACCTAACATACTGAGGGCCTTCTTCCACAGAGAACTCTCACAGACTGAGGGCTACTAAGCTACAGACACACCTGCTTTTATTGAACTGCATCTATTTAAACTTTTCAGTGCTTGACTCACCTTTTTGTAATTTCAGATACCTAGTTAATTTTTAATATTTCTGACAATTACTACTACTGCTACCACTATTATTAGTATTATATGTACATGACACTTTACTCGTATTGTATTTTGAAATGGTCATATGATTGGTCAAATAAATACATTATTATTATTATTATTATTATTATTATTATTATTATTTTATTATTATTATTATTATTATTATTATATTTACATGACACTTATTTTATTATTATTATTATATTTACATGACACTATTATTATTATTATATTTACATGACACTTTTCCTCCTTTTAGTCTGTGGAAATGGCCTCCATGGCACAGCAGAGCCTTGAATCTAGGGCAGCACTGAACAAAGTAGACTGGGACCACTGCACCCCTTATTACTATTATTATTATTACTACTACTACTACTACTACTACTACTACTACTATTACTGCTACCACTATTGGTACAGTATATTATATGACACTTTTCCTCCTTTTAAAAAATAGTCTTTAGTCTGCAGAGCCTTGAATCTGGGAAGTTGGTGGGCAAAGTGGACTGGAACCAATGAACCCCACTATTATGTTGTTATTGTTGTTGTTGTTGTTGCTGCTGTTGTTGTTGTTAATAAGAATAATGTTATAGTGGGGTCAGTAATAATAATATCATCAACATCATCATCATAGCAGCCCCCGGTGGCGCAATAGGTTAAACCCTTGTGCCAGCAGGACTGAGGACAAACAGGTCAGCAGTTTGAATCTGGGCAAGTGGGTCGAGCTCCCTGTCAGCTCCAGCTCCCTATGTGGGGACATGAGAGAAGACTTCCAGAAGAATGGTAAAACATCAAACATCCAGGAGTCCCCAGGGCAACATCCTTGCAGACGGCCAATTCTCTCACACCAGAAGTGACTTGCAGTTTCTCAAGTCACTCCTGACACAAAGAAAATCACCATCATTATTTGGGTGAATCATAACCATGAAAGGGAAGGCCTTCCTAACCCACTCTCTTCCCATAGCTTTCTACACTTGAGAAAAGATTATTTACTCAGAGTGGCATTTGCCCAAAAGGACATCATCATCAGCATCACTATTATATTTATATGTTACTAGCCGTCCCCTGCCACGCATTGCCGTGGCCCTCAATTCTAACGTTGGTGAGGTTCATAATGCTTTTTGGTTGTAGGTGAACTATAAATCCCAGCAACTACAACTCCCAAAGGTCCAGATTCTATTTTCCCCAAACTCCACCAGTGTTCACATTTGGGCATATTGAGTCTTCGTGTAGAGTTTGGTCCAGATCCATCATTGTTTGAGTCCACAGTGCTCTCTGGATGTAGGTGAACTACAAATCCAAAACCAAAGGACACTGCCCACTAAACCTTTCCAGTATTTTCTGTTGGTCATGGGAGAACTGTGTGCCAAGTTTGGTTCAATTCCATCGTTGGTGGGGTTCAGAATGCTCTTTGATTGTAGCTATAAATCCCAGCAACTACAACTCCCAAATGACAAAATCATTTTTATTTTTTTTAGTGAAGGACATACATTGGGTTGTTAGGTGTCTTGTGTCCAAATTTGGTGTCAATTCGTCCAGTGGTTTTTGAGTTCTGTTAATCCCACAAACGAACCTTACATTTTTATTTATATAGATTTTCCTCCCTTTACAAAAGGAGTGTTTAGGCTGCAGAAATTGCCTCCATGGCCCAGCAGAACCTTGGATCTGGGACAGCGGTGGGCAAAGTGAGGACTGGGACTGATGGACCCCACTATGTTGTTGTTATGTTGTTGTTGTTGCCTCCAACCAATTTATGGCCAAGGCAAACCTATGGCGGACTCCAGGTGGCCCTCTCTGGTGCATCCGAAGAGGCACTCACCTTCGGCAATGGCTGGGTCCTGGTCAAGGGCCGGGGCCTGGAGGGCTTCTTGCTTGGCCTTCTCCGGGGTCATGAGCTTCTCCTTCTGGAGGCGCTTCTTCTCGGCGGCCGCCTTCCGGGCCTCCAGCTGCCTCTGGCGGCAGGACTTGGCCGGTTCAGGGAGCTTCCGGACCTCACGTGGGAAGGCGGTCAGCACCTGGATGGCCCCGTTGCCCATCTTGGCCGCTTGTCGCTCCGCGCTTCCGAACTCATCCGTGGAGGACATCTTGTACAGAGGGAGGACATGGAGCTGCTCATCCTCCGGCACCTGCCCCGTGGTGCGATTATCCTCCTTGGTCAAGGTACACACCTGGAGAAGACGAAGAGGGAGGAGGAGAAGAATATGTTGCAGGACGTTTTCAGGAAATGATTTATCGTTTCCAAATCACGACCTCCCCAAACCGCTGCACCCTGGATAGCAAGTGTTGTCAGAAATATTAAATATTAACTAAGTTTTTTTTTTCAAAAGTGTGAGTCAAGCACTGAAAGAGTGAGCAGGCTGAAGCCTGTTAGAGTCAGTGGGCCAAAGCTAGTGTCATCCTATTAATATTATTATTATTATTAACTTTATTTATACCCCGCTAACATCTCCCGAAGGACTCAGTGCGGCTTACAAAGGCCAAGGCCCTCAATAAAACAACAGCATAACAAATATATAAGCAGAGTAAATAGCAGACTGAATAGGCCAAAACCTGTTAAGAATCAGTGGGCCAAAGCTAGTGTTGTTCTAAGGAGAGGGAGTAGGCCGAAGCCTGTTAGAGTCAATGGGCCAAAGCTAGTGTCGTTCAGTGCAGAGGGGGTAGGCTGAAGCCTGATAAGAGTAAGTGGGCCAAAGCTAGTGTTGTTCTGAGGAGAGGGAGTAGGCCAAAGTCAATGGGCCACAGCTGGTGTCGTCCGAAGCAGAGTGAGTAGGCCGAAGCCTGTTAATAGTCAGTGGGCCAAAGCTAGTGTCGTTCTGTGGAGAGGGAGTAGGCTGAAGCCTGATAAGAGTGAGTGGGCCAAAGCTAGTGTCGTCCTAAGCAGAGTGAGTAGGCCGAAGCCTGTTAGAGTTAGTGGGCCAAAGCTAGTGTCGTTCAGTGGAGAGGGAGTAGGCCGAAGCCTGTTAGAGTCAATGGGCCAAAGCTAGTGTCATCCTGAGGAGAGTGAGGAGGTCCAAGCCTGTTAAGTGTCAGTGGGCCAAAGCTAGTGTCGTTCTGAGGAGAGGGAGTAGGCTGAAGCCTGATAACAGTGAGTGGGCCAAAGCTAGTGTCGTCCTGAGGAGAGTAGGCCAAAGACTATAAGAGTCAGTGAGCCAAACTAGTGTCGTTCTGAGGAAAGTGAGTAGGCCGAAGCCTGTTAGAGTCAGGGCCAAAGATAGTGTCATCCTGAGGAGAGAGAGTAGGCCAAAGCCTATTAGAGTCAGTGGACCAAAGATGGTCTCATTCTGAGAAGAGTGAGTAGGCCGAAGCCTATTAGAGTCAGTGTGCCAAAGCTAGTGTCGTCCTGAGGAGAATGAGCAGGCCGAATCCTGTTAGCGTCAGTGGGCCAAAGCTAGTGTCGTCCTGAGGAGAGTGAGTAGGCCGAAGCCTGTTAGCGTCAATGGGCCAAAGCTAGTGTCGTCCTGAGGAGAGTGAGTAGGCTGAAGCCTGTTAGAGTTAGTGGGCCAAAGCTAGTGCTGAGGAGAGTGAGTAGGCCGAAGCCTGTTAGAGTTAGTGGGCCAAAGCTAGTGTCGTCCTGAAGAGAATGAGCAGGCCGAAGCGTGATAAGAGTCAGTGGACCAAAGCTAGTGTTATCCTGAGGAGAATGAGCAGGCCGAAGCCTGATAAGAGTCAGTGGGCCAAAGCTAGTGTCATCCTGCGGAGAGGTAAATTTCAGTATGAGAGAAGCCTTGTATGAGAAACCTCAGTGTTAAGAATGCTGTGTGTAAAGCTACTATGTATTTGTTTATTTGTGTTATGGAAACGTTGTAAATCAGTAGTTCCCAGAAGAAAGAGGAGAAGACAGGAATGTCACAAGGGGGCCTAGCAAGTGAACGTAGCACCAACACAATACCACTGGGATGCCTCTCTCTGAGAAATGATCTCTTTACTCAGCTCCTGCCTGACACACTCAGCTTCTTGGCAGTTAATATCCAAAGCAAGGGTTTATCGACAGCTGGCCCTCTGCACTTGTGGGTTTAACTTCTGCAGATGGGGTGAACATCTTTCCAGGAATCTCTGCACCCTCCAGCACAACAGTGGTGCTGACGTCTGTCAAAGGGTCACACTGGAGGACCGAGAGAGTCCTAGAAAGCAGTGTTGTTTTGAATTTGTGCTCTTTCCTTCATTCCTTGCAAAGCGAGGTCTATTGTGTAGCCAATGGGAGGAAATGGGATCAAACTGGAGGGCAACTGTGCAGTGTGGACCCCTCCCCACACTGGGTCTTTCCAGCGCAAGACAGAGGGAGGAAGCATGGCCTTACCACAGTGCAGCCGTTATAGAGGTTGTGCTGGTCCTTGTGGGCATGCGCACAGAAGTCCATGCAAGCTGTGACCCCCGAAAAGGGCCTCCCCTCCTTGAGGCCCAGGCGACAGTCGATGGCCACATCTTCATTGTTCACCTGCGGAAGGAGGAGAATTGGATTTTGGAAAATGTGGAAACAAGGATTGGAGATAAAGCTTCAGGGGAGACCCCTTTTCCCCCTGATAATAACACTTCCATGAGTGAATTTCAAACTGCTAGGTTGGCAGAAGCTGGGGCTAAAAGCAGGAGCTTACCCCGCTCCCTGGATTCGAACCACCAACCTTTCAGTCAGCAAGTTCAGTAGCTCAGTGGTTTAACCTGCTGCGCCACCAAGGGGTGCCTATCATCATCACTATCGTTATCATTATTTTAAGCAGATGGCCATTTGTCGGGAGAGCTCGGATGGTGCCTGGCCAAATATGAGATAGGACTGGATGGACCTTGAGGTCCTTCCCGACTCTGGCCTTCTATGGTTCTTAATATTACTAGTATCATCATCATCATTATTGTCATCATTATTTTAAGCAGAGGTGGGATGGCCATCTGTCGGGAGTGCTCGGATGGTGCCTTACTGCCTGGCTGAATCAGACAGGACTGGATGGCCCTTGGCCCCCCCCAACTCTGAGATTCTATGGTTCTAATTATTATTACTATTATTATTATCATCATCATCATCATCATCATCATCATCATCATCATTATTTTCATCACTATTTTAAGCAGAGGCAAGATGGCCATCTGTCAGGAGGGCTTGGATGCTGCCTTGGTGGTGGAAGGATCAGGTGGGACTGGATGGCCCTTGGGATCCCTCCCTCCCATCTCTGGGATGCAACGGCTCCTGACCTGGTTCTGGTAGGCCTGGGGGGCCAGGCGTTGGTAGAGAGGGGCCACTTCGGTCGCCAGGTCCTGGAAGTTCTTCCGAAGCACGTCTTCCTGGAGTGAAAGAGAAAGAAATGGTCAAAGGTCTTGCTCCAGGGCTGGCTGACTTCCAAAGGGCCACCCACCCAAGGGATGAGGTCAATCCCGTCACCTTGGGATGGGGACCTGTGGGGGGGCTCACCTCATTGGGGTTATAGCCCTGCAGCCGGAACTTCCTGGGCATTTTGCTCCGGGCGTATTTGCAGCCGTTGAAGTACATGCTCCAGGAGCAGCCGAAGGAGAAGGAGGCGCCGCAGGAGTTGGGGTCCTTGCCTTGGCAGGCACATGTCCGGCTACAAAAGAGTTGAGTTGGCATCATAGGAGAAGACAGGGGCAAGAAGGCAGAGTATGTATGGGGTGGAAACCAACCACCCCCGCCCCCCCCAGACAATTCTAAGGTATGTTTTCAACCACAAAGCTGTATCAAAGGACCTAAACCAGGCATGGGCAAACTTCCACCCTCCAGGTGTTTTGTACTTCAACTCCCACAACTAACAGCCGACAGGCTATGATGGTGCTTTGATGATGCTTTTCCACGTGAAAGAAGGGGGTTGGACTAGATGGCCCTTGGGAGGCTCTTCCAACTCTAGGATTCTATGATTCAGATGTTGGATGGCCTTCTCTTGGAAGTGCTTTGATAGTGCTTTTCTTGCATGGGAGAAGAGGGTTGAACTGGAGGGCCCTTGGTTTTTTTCCCCAACTCTAGGATCTATGATTCAGAGGTTGGATGGCCATCTGTTGGGAATGTTTTGATGGTTCTTTTCCTGCCTGCCAGACGGAAGTGAGCTGGACTAGATGGCCTTTGGGGAGGTTCCTTGAAGCTCTAGGATTCCATGATTGAAAGGTTGGATGGCCATCTATCAGGAATGCTTTGAAGGTGCTTTTCCTGCCTGCCAGAAGAGGACTGGACTGGATGGCCCTTTGGGGACTGGATGGCCCTCCCAACTCTAGGAGTCTATGATTTAGAGCAGGGGTCCACAAACATTTTAAACAGAGGGCCAGGTCACAGTCCCTCAAACTGTTATAATTTGAAAAAACCATGAATGAATTCCTATGCACACTGCACATATCTTATTGGTAGTGCAAAAATCATTTAAAAACAATACAATAATTAAAATGAAGAACAATTTTAACAAGTATAAACATCATTATTTCAATGAGAAGTGTGGGCCTCCTTTTGGCTGATGAGATAGGATTGTTGTTGTTATTGTTGTGTGATTTCAAGTCGTTTCAGACTTAGGTTGACCCTGAGCGAGGGCCAGGTAAATCACCTTGAAGGGCCGTATCCAGGCCCCGGGCCTTAGTTTGAGGACCCCTGATTTAGAGGTTGGATGGCCAACTGTTGGGAGTGCTTTGATGGTGCTTTTCCTGCCTGGAAGAAGGAGGTTAGAATAGATGGCCCTTGCGGGTTCCTTCCAACCTAGGATTCTATTATTCAGAAGTTGGATAGCCATCTGTCAGGGGTGCTTTGATGGTCCCTTTCAAGCCTGACAGAAGGTGAATGGTCTGGATGGCCATTGGGGGTCCCTTCCAACTCTAGGATTGTATGATTCAGAGGTTGGGGGAGCTTTGTGGCCCTTGGCGGTCCCTTCCAACTGCAGCCCAGTCACGGAAGGTTCCCTGCAATGCCGTCACTCACTCGTCGTTGAGACCACAGCGCCGCGTGGTGGGGTTCCCGTATTTGGTGAGGATGTCGCTCAGCTCCTGGTAGAGCGTGTCACCCAGGGTGCGGGGGATGCCCTCCCAGGCCAGGATCAGGATGATGATGACGGCGTTCTGGCAGTGGTGGCCGGCCCGGTGCCGCACCAGGCAGAGCAGCTTCTCGTCCACACTGTGCCTCCGGATGACCTTCAACGCAAGAGTGAGCTGCATTCATGCCACATGGAAATTGGCCCCCGAAAGGGCACAACAGCACCCAGAAACGGCTCTCGTGCAGACAAGGAGACGCAACTGCACCTTTTTAACACAATTTATTTATATAATAATTTTCCCAGCAATATACCATATTTGTGTAATTAATAAATAATAATAATAATACTGTATATACTCAAGTACAAGCCGATCCGAATATAAGCCGAGGTACCAAATTTTACCACAAAGAACTGGGAAACCGTACTGACTCGAGTACAAGACGATGGTGGGAAATGCAGCCACTACTGGTCAATTTCCAAATAAGAATCAATACCAATAAAATCACATTAATCGAGGCATCAGTAGGTTCAATGTTTTTGAATATTTACATAAAGCTATAATTTAAGATGACTGTCCAATTCTGATTAAACCACTATTCTAACCTTCTTCAATGAAAATGTGCATACGTATCTTTCCAATAATAATAGAGTAATATAATAAATGTAATAATAATAGAGTAAAATAATGTAAAAGTCATAATAACAATAATAGAATAAAATAATAAATGTAATAAAAATAATAATAAAATAATATAAATGTAACAATAACAATACAAATTGAGTTTAAGTAATAATAATAGAATAAAATAATGCAAATGTAATAAAATGTAATAAAAATAATAAGAATAAAATAATATAAATGTAACAATAACAATAAAAATTAAGTTTAGTAATGAATGTAATAATAGAATAAAATAATGTAAATGTAATAATAAAAATTAATAAATGTAATAAAATAATAATAATAGAGTAAAAGAATAAATGTAATAAAAATAATAACTGAGTAAAAGAATAAATGTAATAAAATAATCATAATAATAAATAATAAAAGTAATATTAATAAATAGAGCAAAATAATAAATGTAACAATAGTAATAGAGTAAAATAATAAACAACCTTGACTCAAGCATAAGCTGAGGGGGGCTTTTTCAGCCCCAAAAAAAGGCTGAAAAACCCATATAGTCGAGTATATATGGTACTTTATTTTTAACCCACCCTCTCTCTGTAAGGGAACTCAGGGCGGCTTCCAAAGGAAAAAATGACAAATCTTCAATGCTATTACAAAACGTAATAGAAATTTAACAGACAATTAAAAGAAATCAGTAAAAAAAATCATATAAAACAAAATTGTGCAGATTAAAATACATATCAAAATATATGTAATATTTAGAATTATTTGTTTTCAGCCAATTCACTTGAATATAATGCTCACCTTTTGGGGCCTAAATTCAGGTGCACATTAGATTCACGTCATACGGTGATCATCTTAGTGCTGAGCTCAAGCCAAAGGAGAAACTGCTTCTGGAGCTCCCCTTTGCGGAACGTCCTCTCTCATTTAACTGCATTGAGTCAATGCTATACATTGCTGGGATTTGTAGTTTGCTGAGGCATCAGCCTCCTTTGGCAGTGAAGGCTCAAGACTTTGTAAAACTACATCCACTGTGATTCTATTGCATTGAACCAAGGTAAACTGGAATGGGTTCATTCTGCAGCAGAGCTGCACCCAAGGGCAAGGGTCAGAGGGGGTCACTCACCCACTTTGCAATGGGGCAACCGCGGGAGCTCTTCCCCTCCTTCCCCGTGTAGATCACCTTCTCAATGCGGATGGCATCCCCCTTCTCGCCGTACCTGGGGACAACAAAGAAAACCAATGGGTTAATCAGCACAAGGATAACAATGCCATAAGTGAGGAATGCTAGGATGTGCAGGCCAACCATCCCTGGAAGGTGGCAACGTTCTGCCCTCCCCTTGCTTTACGTGTCCTAGATTATTGTCAAATTGGTTTGTTCCCCATTTCAACGTTTAATTCTTTCATTATAAGTTTATTGTTATTATTGTGTATTATTTTGTATCATTACAGATGTTATTTGTTTACTTTTGTAAGGCGTCGAATGTTTGGGTTGCTGTAGGTTTTCCGGGCTATATGGCCATGTTCTAGAGGCATTTTCTCCTGACGTTTCGCCTGCATCTATGGCAAGCATCCTCAGAGGTAGTGAGGTCTGTTAGAAGTAGGAAAATGGGTTTATATATCTGTGGAAAGATCAGGGTGGGACAAAGGACTTTTGTCTGCTGGTGCTAGGTGTGAATGTTTCAACATATAATTGTCCTCCTTCAGGGGTCCCTTTCAAATCTATACTATATGTGTGTGTGTGTGAATCATATCTATCTATAGCTATGGCTGGATGGCTCTTTGTCAGGAGGGCTTTGATTACATTTCTTGCCTCGGTGAAGGGAGTTGGACTGGATGGCCTTAAGTATTTTCTGTTGGTCATGGAGGTTCTATGTGGGAAGGCTGCCCCAATTCTGTCGTTGATGGGGTTCAGAATGCTCTTTGGTTGTAGGTGAACTATAAATCCCAGCAACTACATCTCCCAAATGTCAAGGTCTATTTCCCCCAAACTCCATCTGTGTTCATATTTGGGCATATGGAGTATTCTTGCCAAGTTTGGTTCAGATCCTTCATTGAGTCCACAGTGCTCTATGGATGTAGGTGAACTACAACTCCCAAACTCAAGGTCAATGCCCACCAAACCCTTCTAATATTTTCTGTTGGTCATGGGAGTCCTGTGTGCCACATTTAGTTCAATTCCATCATTGGGGGAGTTCAGAATGCCATTTGATTGTAGGTTAACTATAAGTCCCAGCAACTACAACTCCCAAATGACAAAATCATTTTTTTTGAGTGATGGTCACTCCTTGGGTTAGTAGGTGTCTTGTGGCCAAATTTGGCGGCAATTCGCCCCTGTTGTCCCAGCTCCACTGGCTGCCGATTTGCTACCGGGCCCAATTTAAGGTGCTGGTGTTATCCTACAAAGCCCTAAACGGTTCCGGCCCAAAATACCTTGCAGACCGCATCTCGGCCTACGAGCCCACGAGGACCTTGAGATCATCCGGGGAGGCCCTTCTCTCGGTCCCGCCTGCCTCACAGGCACGTCTGGCGGGGACGAGAGAGCGGGCCTTCTCGGTGGTGGCCCCCCGGTTGTGGAACACCCTCCCTACTGAAGTTAGACAGGCGCCCTCCTTGATGGCCTTTCGTAGGAGCCTGAAAACATAGCTCTTCGAGCAGGCCTTCAACTGAGTGTATCATTGGAACGACTCTAGAATGGACTATGACTACGAATTTGACTATGACCCCAGGATTGGACGAAGCGGATTTTTAGCATAAGTATATGTTTGTAGTAGTAGTTTTGGTATGTATTGTCGTGATTTTCTGTACACTGTCTTTCTATGTTGTTGTTCACCGCCACGAGTCGCCCCTAGGGCTGAGAGTGGCGGTCAATAAGTGCAAGAAATAAAATAAATAAATAATAATAATAAATAATTCGTCCAGTGGTTTTGGGGTTATGTTAATCCCACAAACGAACATTCCATTTTTATTTATATAGATAATAATAATAATAATAATAATAATAATAATAATATCCTGTTGTCTCAGCCCCATTCTTCACTAAGAGTCATTTGTAAGTCAGATGTTTGTAACTCTGGACCTGCCTATCATGGTATTTTATTGAGAAACATCAGAGTCGAAAAGCCTTTCCTTGCCAATAGCTTTGGACTTCCCAGGAAGGGGCTTCCCTGCAGGCTCAAAGGACAGCCCCTTTGTGGCCATGAAGGTGGAGGGTCTAGGGTCGTGATGGTGAATCTATGACATGCGTGTCAGCACTGACACACATGGTTATTTTTGATGACACGCGGCAACATGGCATTTCGGAAAAAACTGAAAACTTGGATGTTCGAGCAAGTTTTCAACTAATTCCGATGTGATGATGTTTTGATCATGGACTAGCAATCAAGGATAACGAATTGGATTACGACTTTAACTATGAGATGTTCCGGTCTGTATTGGTGGCCCAATACTATGTATGTATATGTATGTATTTTTATATTTTATTTTATATTTTTAAAGTGAATATTGTATTTTTAAATATGTTGTAAACCGCAATGAGTCGCCGCACAGGCTGAGATATTAGCGGTATACAAGTGTACTAAATAAATAAATAATAAATAAATAAACATACAGAGAAGTACACCTTATACGAGCCAATCTAATTCCATCCTTAAATTTGTAAAAAAGTCTACAAATTTAACATCTGCATGTTTGAACATTGTTCACTCCATAACTCAGCATGGAATATACATTTTTCTTATTTAAACTATAAATATTGCAAAATTACATCTATTTTTTCTCAAAGTGGACACCCCACCCAAGTTATGGTCAGGTTTTTGGCAAATTTTGACACACCAAGCTCAAAAGGTTGCCCATCACTGGTCTAGGGCCTGGTTCTTACGGGGGAAAGGGGTCTGCCATGCAGCCTGAGCCTCAAAGCCATACCATGATGTTCCTTCCCCCTCCTTCGTCATGATCACATAGCTCCTGTCTACTGCCAGGCTGGTGACTCAATGGCTCTGTTTGCCTTCATGGGGATGATGAGTCAGACGCCGGTGAGTCAACGGCAGAAGAGGAGGAGGAGGAGGAAGCCATGGCCGGCTGGAACGTGTGCCACTTGCCCACCCTCCCATGTACCAACAGCAGTGAGAACAAACGCCCCCTCTCTCTTAGGCTTCCTTTCTGCTGCCCAAAGACCATGACTCAAATTGCAGAGAAGGAGATACCCCCCGAATATTAGGAAGGACATAGAATAGCTTTATTTGTCATTGTGTTATTGCACGACAAAATTGCATAATTTCCTCAGCACACGTCACAAAAACAATACACCCATCCCGCCACACTCCCACCACCACTGCACAGCCCCCAATGCCACATCAGTGCGAAGCCATGGAGTTCAACATAGCCACAGCTATAGGATAAAAACTATACTTCAGTCTGTTTGTCCTTGTCTTTGTAACCCTGTACTGTCTGCCAGGTGGCAATGACATTGTAAGGAAAGCTTCCTTTCTCAGAGAAGGGAGAAAGTAGGCAGGCAGTGGTCCCAATGACATTCAAGCAAAACTGGGTATATATACGAATACTAGAATAGAATAGAATAGAATAGAATAGAATAGAATAGAATAGTTTTATTGTCATTGTGCTACTGTACCACGAAATTTCATGGCTTTTACACACATCATCTGGGGAGGCCCTGCTCTCGGTCCCACCTTCGTCACAAGCACGTTTGCCATGGACGAGAGACAGGGCCTTCTTAGTGGTAGCCCCTCGGCTATGGAACGCCCTCTACTCCTTCCCTCTTGATATTTCGGAGGCAAGTTAAAACATGGCTATTCGAGCAAGCATTTACAAATACAGAGTAGCTAATATAGGAAATCGAATGACCTGACAATGGAATTGGACAATGCTTGAGAATAATGAGACGAGGATGATGTTGTTTTTATTGCTTTTGTGATGTCTTATACTGTTTAATGTTTTTTTAATCTATATTATGTTTTATGTATACTGATTTGTTGGAAACCGCCTTAAGTCGCCAATAGGCTGAGAAAGGCAGTATACAAATACAGTAAGTAAATAAATAAATAAATAATGTCACAAAAACAACACACGCAACCTACCACACTCCCACAACCACCATTCAGCCCCCAATGTCACATCGGTGCAAAGCCATTGAGTTCAACATAGCCACAGCTATAGGACAAAAGCTATATTTCAGTCTTTTTGTCCTTGTCTTTGTCACCCTGTACTGTCTGCCAGATGGCAATGACAAGACACTGTAAGGAAGGCCTTCCTTCTCAGAGCTGGAGAAGGGAGAAAGTAGGCAGGCAGTGGTCCCAATTCAAGCAAAACTGCGTATATACACAAATACTAGAATAGAATAGAATAGAATAGAATAGAATAGTTTTATTGTCATTATGCTATTGCACAACGAAAATGTACACCTTCCTCAGCACACATCACAAAAATAACACCTCTATCTCACCACGCTCTCACCACCACAACACAATCCCAGTGCCGCATCAGTGCAAAGCTATGGAGTTCAACATAGCCACAACCCTAGGATAAAAGCTATCCTTCAGTCTTTTTTTCTTTGTCCTTGTCTTTGTCACCCTGTAGCATCTGCCAAATGGCAATAATTTTTAAAAAGAATATGCCGGGAGAGATGGATGCCCAAGAACATTCTGAGCTTTCTTAAGGTAGCAGGAATTATAAAGTTCTTCCAAAGAGGGGAGAAAGAGGGCAACCCATGCTTCCTTGTGCAAAAGTGATGGCCCTTTGGAGCATCTTCCTGTCTGTCACTGTGAAATTTCCAGACCATCTCTATAGCACAGCAGAAACTCCACCACAGTAATATCATCTGTGAATTTGGTAATTATATTGTTATGGTGGACAGTCACACGTGTACAAAGTATAAAGCAGAGGACTCATCACACAGCCCTGTGGCATCCCAGTGTTCAGAGTGAGAGCTGACCAGGTATGATTACCTAATCTAACCCTCTGGGAACGTTCAGACAAGAAGTCCATAATCCAGGAACAGGTTGAATATGACAATTCAAGACCCATGAGTTTAGACACTAGAACAATGTCTGTGTGAGAAGTCCTCACAATGTGAAGTAGGCATTAAGTCTGTGAAATAAGGCCTCACAATGTGAGGTAGGCCTTAGTCTGTAAGAAAAGGCTTCACAGTGTGAGGTAGGCCTTAGTCTGTGAGAGAAGCCTCTGTGTGAGGTAGGCCTTAGTCTGTGAGAGAAGGCCTCACAGTGTGAGATGGGCTTTGGTCTGTGAGAGAAGCCTCTGTGTGAGGTAGTCGTTAGTCTGTGAGAAGGCCTCACAGTGTGAGGTAGGCCTTAGTCTGTAAGAGAAGCCTCTGTGTGAGGTAGGCCTTAGTCTGTGAGAGAAGGCCTCACAGTGTGAGGCAGGCTTTAGTCTGTGAGAGAAGCCTCTGTATGAGGTAAGCCTTAGTCTGTGAGAGAAGGCCTCACAGTGTGAGGCAGGTTTTAGTCTGAGAAGGCCTCACAGTGTGAGGTAGGCCTTAGTCTGTGAGAGAAGCCTCTGTGTGAGGTAGGCTTTAGTCTGTTAAAAGGCCTCACAGTGTGAGGTAGGCCTTAGTCTGTGAGAAGGCCTCACAGTGTGAGGTAGGCCTTAGTCTGTGAGAGAAGCCTCTGTGTGAGGTAGGCCTTAGTTTGTGAGAGAAGTCCTCACAGTGCGAGGTAGGCTTTAGTCTGTGAGAGAAGCCTCTGTATGAGGTAGGCCTTAGTCTGTTAGAAGGCCTCACAATGTGAGACAGGCCTCAGTCTGTGAGAGAAGCTTCTTGTGTGAGGTAGGCCTTAGTTTGTGAGAAGGCCTCACAGTGTGAGGGAGACCTCAGACTGTGAGAGAAGCTTCTTGTGTGAGGTAGGCCTTAGTCTGTGAGGAGGCCTCACAGTGTGAGGTAGACCTTAGACTGTGAGAGAAGCCTCTGTGTGAGGTAGGCTTTAGTCTGTGAGAAGGCCTCACGGTGTGAAGTAGACCTTAGTCTGTGAGAGAAGCTTCTGTGTGAGGTAGGCCTTAGTCTATGAGAGAAGTCCTCACAGTGTGTTAGGAATTGTGGGAGTTTAAGTTCAAAAGAATTGGAGGGCCAACGTTTGCCCATGCCTGCTGTAGAGCGAAGGCAGATTGACCCCGCTTAAACTGAATTGGCTCCATGCTATAGAACCACAGGAGCTGTATTTTTGCAAGCTCTTGAGCCCTTTCTGCTGAAAGGATGCAAACCACAACTCCCAGGGTCATAACCGTTCATGTGGGGTCAAGCTGCATTAATCCTGCAATATACATGCATCCCCTGACCTAACAACTACAGGGCCAGTTCCGCCATATTTGTAGGAATCCCTTGCCTCCACCCACCTTGTGTTTCTCCATTTATGGCATGACTTACCGCTCTTCCATGAGTTCCCTGATGGACGCCACGGTCGGTCCGGATCCCAAGTGCGTGTAATAGGGCCCCTCGTCCTTCTCCACAATTTGCTCTGTTTGGGTGGGAGAGAGAGGAGGAACAAAATACATTTAATGTAGGGCGCTTTGAGTCTCCTCGTGGAGAGAAAAGCAGCAAATGTGTGGGCCTTCATTATGAGACGCAGTGCATCCTGAAGCTTCTCCGCCCCAAAAATGAGCCCAAACGAGACATTTATTCTCTTTTCTCCACTTTGCTAATGGGATCTGCTGTTTGGGCTTTCTCTGTCAGGGATGCAAAGGCAGCTGCTCTTTTCTTCTGGGCACTGGCTCCATCCAGGCTCCGGTGCCAGGTCATTTGAATGAGAAAAGGACCCACAAAGCACAGAAATCCTCCAACCGGCCACCTTAAATCTTGGCCGGTTGCAAAAAGAAAAGACCTGGCACACGTTACTGCTGGACAGATGGTGCCCAGTGAAGGAGGAGAAGGATCAAGAAGTCGACGGGCTCCTCAGAACAACATTTGTAAACGAACCCCAAAAGGCATCTGCTGCCCTGGATCATTGGGCATTCCTGCAGAGAGTATGTGCAGCCAGGAAAAAGGACAAACACCTCTGCCTTTAGGTTTGGTCACTTCCAAGGATGGGTTGGAGTATTAAAATATACTAATCCAGTGTTTCTCAACCTTCCTAATGCCTTGACCCCTTACACAGTTCCTCACCTTGTGGGGACCCCCAACCATAAAATAATTTTCATTGCTACTTCAAAACTGTAATTTGAATCTGATATGCAGGATGTGTTTTCATTCACTGGACCACATTTGGAAAATACCCAATATGCCCAAATCTGAATACTGGTGGGGTTGGAGGGGAATTGATTTTGTCATTTGGGAGTTGTCGTTGCTGGGATGTATAGTTCACCTACAATCAAAGAGCATTCTGAACTCCACCAATAATGGAACTGAACCAAATAATAATAATAATAAACTTTATTTGTACCCCACTACCATCTCCCCAAGGTACTCAGTGCGCCTTACATGAGGCCAAGCCCAAAGTACTGTACATCAAACACACATCAATAAAAACAACATCAATAAAACAATCAATAAAATACAAACTTGGCACATAGAACTCCAATAACCAACAGAAAATACTGGAAGGGTTTGGTGGGCACTGACCTTGAGTTTGGGAGTTGTAGTTCACCTACATTGAAAGAGCACCGTGGACTCAAACAATGATGGATCTGGACCCAACTTGGCACCAATACTCAATGTGCCCAAATATGAACACTGGTGGAGTTTGGGGGAAATAAATCTATTTCCCCCAAACTCCACTGGCTCTTTTGGTATTTTGGGGTCTGGGAGTTGTAGTTTAGCCGCCCCGAGTCCCCAAGGGGAGATGGGATGGGATACAAATAAAGTTGACCTGACTTGATTTGACTCTTTGGGAAGAGATGTCCAAAGACCTTAGAATAATAGAATTAATAAGTTGGAAGAGACCTCATGGGCCATTCAGTCCAACCCCCTGCCAAGAAGCAGGAATATTGCATTCAAAGCACCCCTGACAGATGGAAAACTACAACTCCCATGGCTTTGTTGCATTGATGGATGTGGACCAAACTTGGCACGAATCTTCAATATGCCCAAATGTGAACACTGGTGGAGTTTGGGGAAAACAGAGCTTGACATTTGGGAGTTGTAGTTTCTGGGATTTATGGTTCACCTACAACAACAACAACAACAACAACAACAACAACAATCAAAGAGCACTCTCAACCCCAGCAATGATAGGATTGGGCCAAACTTCCCACACAGAACCCCCATGACCAACAGAAAATACTGTATTGTCAAAGGCTTTCATGGCCAGAATCACTACAAGGTTTTTTCGGGCTATATGGCCATGTTCTAGAGATATTCTCTCCTGATGTTTCACCTGCATCTATGGCAAGCATCCTCAGGTAGTGAGGACTGTTGGAACTAGGAAAAAGGGGTTTATATATCTGTGGAATGACCAGGGTGGGACAAAGGACTCTTGTCTGTTGGAGCTAGGTATGAATGTTTCAACTGACCACCTTGATTAGCATTTGATGGCCTGGCAGTGCCATCAAATTGAGAGGTGATTAGATGTCCTTGTTTGTTTCTGTTGTTTTGCTGTTGTAAGTTTTGAGTTTTTTTAATACTCGTAGCCAGATTTTGTTCATTTTCATGGTCCCCTCCTTTCTGTTGAAATTGTCCACATGTGACAACCACCATGTCAGACTACACAATTTCAACAGAAAGGAGGAAAGGGTAATAGATGGAATGACCCAGCAAAAGCTGCAGTTCAATATAAGCGGGTGTATCTGTAGCTTAGTACGGCTCAATATTAGTTACCCTCGGAGAGGCCTTAGCATGAGAGGCCTCAATATGAGAAGGCTCCAATGTCAATGAGAGAAAGGCCTCAGTCTGAGGGAGGCCTCAGACTGAGGTAAACCTCAGTAAGAGAGACCTTAGTGACAACAACCATGTCAGACTACACAATTTCAACAGAAAGGAGGAAACCATGAAAATGAACAAAATCTGGCTACCAGTATTAAAAAAACTCAAAAATTACAACAGCAAAACAACAGAGAGGAAACAAACAAGGACATATAATCACCTCTTAACAAAAGATTGCCCCAGGCACTGCCAGGTCATCAAATGCTAATCAAGGTGGTCAGTTGAAACATTCACACCTAGCTCCAACAGACAAGAGTCCTTTGTCCCAGTCTGGTCATTCCACAGATATATAAACCCCTTTTTCCTAGTTCCAACAGACCTCACTACCTCTGCGGATGCTTGCCCTAGATGTAGGCAAAGCGTCAGGAGAGAATGCCTCTAGAACATAGCCATATAGCCCGAAAAAACCTACAACATCCCAGAAAATACTGTGTTTCCTAATAATCTTTGGCAACCTTTCTGATACCCCCTCACAACCTCAGCAGGGGTGCCAACCCTCAGGTTGAGAAACACTGTACTAACCTACTCTGAAGATAAAATGCTGGGTTACTTTTAAGTATTGTAAGTGCCGAGTCACAATTACGGTGATTGAGCATGAGGCAAACGAGACCCTGAAGTTAGGTTTGCATCAGGTGTATGAGATCATGAATGCATAAATGGAACATTGCATCATGCAAGTGTATATATGAATACCAACAGAATAAGTGATGTGATGCTGCATGGTGAATTGGAGGATTCTAGAGAGAGCTGTGAATACTGTAAAGAGCTGCAACAAAAGATAAAACTTTCTTGTAGAAAGAGGCTCCTGCTTACTACAAGTATTGCTCATACTACAGACCATCCATGGGCAAACTTGGGCCCTCCGGGTGTTTGGACTTCAACTCCTGCAATTCCTAACAGCCAGAGAGCCCAAGTTTACTCATACCTGCTAAAAAAACAGTACTTTAATATTGCTTAGAGGTTTGAGCTGAGAAACACTGCTTCGGGTTGAAGAAATGCCTGACTGGATGCATCTACACTGCAGTTTTAATCACTTTTTTTCTTAGATTGTTCACTGTATTATATATTTCTACTAGCCATCCCCTGCCACACGTTGCTGTGGCCCACTCTGGTGGTCATGGGGGTTTTGTGTGGGAGGTTTGGCCCAATTCTATTGTTGGTGGGGTTCAGAATGCTCCCAGCAACTACAACTCCCAAATGTCAAGATTCTATTTTCCCCAAACTCCACCAGTGTTCACATTTGGGCATATTGAGTGTTTGTATAGAGTTTGGTCCAGATCCATCATTGTCTGAGTCCACAGTGATCTCTGGATGTAGGTGAACTACAACTCCAAAACCAAAGGACCCACCAAACTCTTCCAGTATTTTCGGTTGCTCATGGGAGAACTGTGTGCCAAGTTTGGTTCAATTCCATCGTTGGTGGGGTTCAGAATGCTCTTTGATTGTAGGTGAACTATAAATCCCAGCAACTACAACTCCCAAAGACAAAATCTTTTTTTTTTTTTTTGAGTGAAGGACATACATTGGGTTGTTAGGTGTCTTGTGTGCAAATATGGCGTCAATTCATCCAGTGGTTTTTGAGTTCTGTTAATCCCACAAACGAACATTGCATTTGTATTTATATAGATGTAATTATTATCTTGTTGCTTTTGTTTTTGTTTTATTTTGTTGTAATTTTTAGTTCGGGCTTGGCCTCATGTAAGCTGTCCCGAGTCTCCGTTGGGGGAGATGGTGGCAGGGTAATAAATAAAGACTATTATTATTATTATTATTATTATTATTATTATTATTAGGACCGAGGAGTTGTAATTCAGCAAGGTCTTCAGCCTCCTCTGCTGAAGAGTGTCAGGCTACAACTCCTAGCACTCTATAGCACTGAGCCATGGCAGTCAAAGTGATGTCAAACTGGATCAATCATACAGTGCGGATGCACCCAAACACATTCTTACTCATCCCAAACGGTTTAGGACTCCACTGGTTGCTACACCCACCTTTCCTCGCCCTTCCCAGCCTTTTTTTGTATTCCAGGCACATCTTGGTGGCCTGGAGCCACGAGAAGGTGGGAACCTTCCGGGAAGCCGACAGAAATCAATACGGGATAGGATTGGCGGCAGCAGCAACAACGGGTTTTGTTATGAGCACAACGCTTGCTGTCTCCTCCATTCCACACATTGGAAGACTCAGGAAAGTGGAGACTAATGGACATGGAGGGGACCCCCAAAGACCATCCAATCCTTCTCCCTTCGGCCATAAAGGAAGGCACCATCCAAGCCTACCCAACAGAGGGCCATCCAGCCTCACAGCGAAGACCTTTAGAGAAGGAGACACCCACCAAGGCAGTTCATCCCACTCTCTTAGCCACAGGAAAAGGCTCTTTCAAACGTTAATTGGAATCTCTTTCTTTGGGATTTGAGTCTGAACCCAAATTTAGGGGAGAGATGCAATATTGCTTCCAAAACTATGATTCTCTCTCTCTCTCTCTCTCTCTCTCTCTCTCCCTCTCTCCCTCTCCCCCCTCTCTCTATATCTGAATCATATTTATGGCTGGATGACCCTCTGTCGGGAGGGCTTTGGTTGTGTCTTCCTGCCCTGCTGAAGGGAATTGGACTGGATGCCCTTTGATACTATGAAACTATATCTATCTCTCCTATATATTGTATATATACGATATATCAATATCTGATTCATATCTATCTATATCTCTGGCTGGATGGCCCTCTCTTGGTACGGCTTTGGTTGTGTCTTCCTGCCATGCTGAAGGGAATTGGACTGGATGCCCTTTGATACTATGATACTATATCTATCTCTCCTACATATCGTTTATATACGGTATATTGTATATATCAATATCTGAATCATGTCTATCTATATCTCTGACTGGATGGCCCTCTGTTGGGAGGGCTTTGGTTGTGTCTTCCTGCCCTGCTGAAGGAAATTGGACTGGATGCCCTTTGATACTATGATACTATATCTATCTCTCCTATATATTGTTTATATGCGGTATATCAATATATCTATATCTGAATCATATCTATGGCTGGATGGCCCTCTGTCAGGAGGGGTTTAATTGTGCCTTCCTGCCCTGCTGAAGGGAGTTGGGACTAGATGGCTATTGATACTATATGATATTTATTACATATATCGTATATATATCTCTCGATTATATCTATGGCCGGATGGCCCTCTTTCAAGAGGGCTTTGATTGTGTCCTGTCTGGCAGGAGGGGATTGGACTGGATAGCCTTTATGGGTCCCTTTTAAATCAATGATACCATATCTATTATATATACATATATATTTGAATCATATCTATCTATATCTATGGCTGGATGGCCATCTGTGAAGAAGGCTTTGTTTATGTCCTGTCTGGCAGGAGGGTTTGACTAGATGGCCCTTCAAATCTATGATACTATATCTCTCATATACGTATATATGTGTGAATCATATATATCTATCTATATCTATGGCTGGATGGCTCTTTGTCAGGAAGGCTTTGATTATGTCTTCCTGCCCTGCTGAAGGGAGTTGGACTAGATGGCCTTTAGAGATCTCTTCCATATCTACGATATCTCATACATACATACATACATACATATATGAGAATCATCTCTATTGATTATATCTATGGCTGGATGGCCCTCTGTCAGGAGGGCTTTGATTGTGTCCGGCTTGGCAGGAGGGAGTTGGATGTGGTGGCCTTTGATACTATGATAATATATCTACCCCTCTCATTCATTCATATATATATTCATTCATATATATATTCATATATATTCATATATATATATGATTATATATATCTTGATTATAGATATATAATCTATAATCTGCCTCTGATGGCGCAGCGGGTTAAACCGCTGAGCTTCTGAACTTGCTGACCAAAAGATTGGCAATTCAAATCCAGGGAGCAACATGAGCTCCTGCTGTTAGGCCCAGCTTCTGCCAACTTAGCAGTTTGAAAACATGTGAGTAGATTAATAGGTACAGCTTCCGTGGGGAGGTAGTGGTGCTCCATGCAGTCATGCTGGCCATGTGCCCTTGGAGGTGTCTACTGATAATGCCGGCTATTTGGCTTAGAAATGGAGATGAGTCCCAGAGTCAGACATGACTAGACTTAATGTCAAGGGGAAACCTTTACCTTTACCTATATGTATTTTATTGTGTTATTTTTTGATTGTGTTGACCGGGCTTGGTCCCCATGTAAGCTACCCCGAGTCCCTTCAGGGAAATGTTGGCGGGATAGAAAAATAAAATTATTATATATTATTACAACAACAACAGCAACAATTATTATTATTATTATTATTATTATTATTATTATTATTATTGCCAGGGACTCACCTACGCAGTCACAGGTGGGGAACTCGGCTTGGGCCCGCTTGGCTGGTGTGTCCAGCAAGCTCTTGGTGGGGGTGTCCAGGTACTTCAGGGGGGATTCCAGGAACCCGCTGAGGGTGGGCGTGAGTGGCGGAGGGACCTCCCCCTTGGTCGGGGTCCCTTCCATGGAAGCTGCAATGTCCCCTCCATTTTGGTTTCCATCAGAGTAAAAGCAGGTGGTGGAGAGCACCGTGATAGCACCAGAGGATTCAATCTTGATCTGTTTGGGGGAGCGGGGCCCGAAGGGGCTCTCAAAGGGGAACGGCCTGGGGTCCCTGGGACCTTGGGAAGACCCTTGCTGGTCCTTGCCATCAGACCCTGAGCTGACTGGAGGCTCCGGGGAGCGACATAGAGAAGACCGCAGCGGCTGGGCAGCTGGAAGCGGTGGCCCTTCGCCTAAAAGATCAGGATTCTGAAAGCCGAAGCTGTCTCCGAACTGGGCCTCGAAGTGCTGGATGAGCTCCTCCAGGTTCTCCACTGGAAGGGGGTTCTGGGAGAAAGGGGAAGGTTCCGGGGCTGGGGGGCCAAGGGGGGCGGGGGCAGCGGCAGAGGAGCAGGCCAGGTTCTCTGGACACAAGCCCTGGCCACCTCCGTCTGGCATTTCCTGAGTGTTGGGTCTGTTTTCAAGTAGCTTCTGCAAGGGGGACCGCTCCGGCGGGGTCGGCGTCAAGGGGGTGCAGGAGGGGATGGAGGTTGCCGTGGAAGTCGCCTCGGAGGTCATGGCGGCGGTGGCAGACATAGCAGAGCGACACCCCTCCAGGCTGATCTGCGCCAAAGGCAAGAAAAGAGGCTGGACGTCCTTCTGCTTCGGCCGCTTGATCTGAACCGCTTTCCGGAGTGGCTTTGCTGGGCTGTTCTTCTCCTGTGGGGCCTTCCTCCTCCTCTCCTTAGTTGGCTTCTCTGCTGCCGCTTTGGGGAGCTGCTGCTGGGGTGGGGGGCTGGGAGACCACCAGGCGGGCAGCTGCTCCTGTCGGATTGGGGGTCCTTGCGGAGGCGGCGTTGGTGTTGCCGCCTTCTGCTCCGAAAAGAGGCTGCGCTTGTGGTGGAGGTGCTGCTGCAGCGCCGTCCTGGTCTTCTTGTGGAAGTTGGGCTCCTGCAAGAGCTGAGAGAGGTGCGGGCTGCAAGCGGACGGCCTGCGGTAGCCGGCATTCTCGTCATTCTGTGCTGGCTGCTCCTCATTCGCCATGGCCACCCGGCTCTTTTCCGGCGGCCGCTTGAAGACAGCTTGCAGGCCCTCCATGCCTGCGCTGTCCAGGAGCTGCTCCAGGTTGGCCATGGGGTCGACGCTGAGTGGCGAGGCAGTGGCGTTCAGGCTCCAAGGGCTGCCCCTCGCCCTGGCAACCTCCTCCTCGCCCCATATGTCAGGGAAGTCTGCCTTTTGTGGAGTGGAAGCAACATTGGGGAAGAGACCCGTGGGCTCCAGGTGACCGTTGCAAGGATCAAGGCGGTAGCGGCCCGTGTCCTGAGTGACCTTGGCTCCCGACGTCCAGGAGGAAGGAGACGAAGATAGGGAGGCCCCCGGGAGGAGGCGTTGGCCCCCAAAGTGTGGCTTCGAAGCCGGATACGCACCCGAGGCAGACCCCGATAGCACCGAATTGGGGCGGGGGGCCGGGAAAGGAGCAGTCTTGGGGGTAGCCTCGGGGAGGACAGCCGAGAGCTGGGTCAGGGCTTCGATGGCGATGGCCGTCTGGAGGCTGATGTTCTTCTCCTTGGCAATGCTGAGGGCACTCTGGGAGAGGGGCAGGGCCTCTAAGGGGCACCGGGGTGGCTTCTCCTCAGGGGCCGCTTCCAGGTTAGTAGCACCGTTGCTGAAGGGGGTTGGGGTCACCAGAGGGGCTGGGCACAATGGCTGCGGCTGAGATGGTGTCTGCCTTCCACTGGCTGACCGGATTTTCCTCTCCAGCCACTCCAGGTAGTCCGGGCACTCGGGCCCATCGCAGTTGCAGTTAGGGGGCTTGACACCATGCCTGGCCAGTGCCAGGGCTGCCTGGAGGGCGCTCAGGTCCTCCGGTCCGTCGGGTGCAGCAGAGGGCCCCGAGAGGCTCTCCCCGGCCTTCATCTCGGCGTTGAACTTCTCGTAGAGCCGGACACTCAGCAGGGAAGGGGAGGACAGAGGGGGCAGTCCTTGTGAGGACATGGCTGCTTCAACTGCCGCTGAGAAGGCCACCAGGTTCTGGGCATCCTCCAGGTTGGCATTGCAGGAGGAAGAGGAGGAAGCAGGGGGTCTTCCATGGTTCTCCCAGCTGGTCACCTGATCAGCACATAGGCCACCTAGCCAGGAACCTCCATCAGCCAGCATGGTGCTGCCTCCTCCTCGTCCTCCTCGTTCTCCTCCTCGTCCATCCATCCGCTCCCCTCCGCCGCCATTGGTCAGGCCTCCGCTCAGCCTCCTTTCTTCAACCTGGTGAAAGGGCCCCTCTTCCATCTGGCCTGTTGGGGGTCCATCAACCGAACTGCCCTCCAAACCAGTCTGGAAGACAAAAAGGAGGGAGAGGAAAAGACAAAGGGTGAGCACCAAAAGAACTGAAGGACAAGCGAGTCTCTTCCATGGAAACAAGAGAGTAAAGACAGAACCCAAATGTCCACACCTTGGGTGGGGTCACACTTGGTGTCCTAAAGCCTTTGGATGTGGAGCAGAAGCACATACCATGGTGGCGACAGAATCAATGTTATGACTATTACAATGAGCTGAGCATAAAACACAGCAATGTCCAAACACAAGTCAAGGAACATGAAAGGCACTGCAGACTAATAGACCGGAGAAGTCAGCATTCACCCAAACATCCAAATCACTGCTCTTTCTGGATGCCCTAGTCATCCGCAAACCCAATCAACAATTGGGCCACACAGTTTACAGAAAACCTACACACTGATAGATACCTACATAAAAACTTCAACCATCACCCAAGTCAAACTGCAAGTCGCTTCTGGTGTGAGAGAATTGGCTGTCTGCAAGGGCGTTGCCCAGGGGACGCCCGGATGATTTGATGTTTTATCATCCTTGTGGGAGGCTTCTCTCATGTCCCCGCATGAGGAGCTGGAGCTGATAGGGGGAGCTTATCCGCCTCTCCCCGGATTCGAACTTGCGACCTGTTGGTCTTCAGTCTTGCCAGCACAGGGGTTTAACCCACTGTGCCACCGGGGGCTCCATAAGCGACTTGCAGTTTCTCAAGTCACTTCTGACACAACAAAAAAAAAAAAAAACCCAAGTCAAAAAAAAAGAAAAGAAGAAGCACAATGTGTCAGCCCTGGCAGAGCGTACAAAAAGAAGACCACCTTCTCCAAGGTGAACCGAACCACCTCAACAGGGCTCTTCAGGCCAATGGAGACTCCACCACAGAAATCAGAAGAGCTGCAAGACCAAGAACAAGCCACAAGAGTCAAGACAATGATCCACCTGAAGGAAAGGTGTTCTTGCCATACATCAAGGGAACCACTGAATGCAGAGCTAACCCGAGGAAGAAACACAACCTACAAACTATCTACAGTCCCACCAAGAAAATCCAACCAATGCTTCGTTCAGCAAAGGACAAGAGGGATCCTCTCACCTCTGCAGGCGTCTCCTGTATACTATGCAGCTGTGGGCAAGAAGTCTCTATAGGGACCACCCAACGCAGCAGCATTGCCCAGACATGAATCAAGGAGCATGAAAGGCACTGCAGACTCATTCAACCAGAGGTCAGCCATAGCAGTGCAGACCACCTGATGAGCCAACCTGGACACAGAATACTATTTGAGAATACAGATATGCTGGACCACTCTCACAACCACTATGTCAGACTACGCAGAGAAGCCACTGAAATCCACAAGAAGCATGTGGACAATTTCAACAGAAAGGAGAAAACCATAAAAATGAAAATATGGTCACCGGTATTTTTAAAAAAACTCTAAAATCAGCACAGTAAAGAAAGAACAACACCCAAAAACAAGGGAATTCCAGACAAGAATCATTCAGGGCAAGAGAACACCTCCAAACAAAGGATTCCCACGGGCAGCAGGCAGCCAGGCTTTGAAGCTGCAAGGCCATTCAATGCTAACCAAGGTGGCCAATGGCAATATTCACAGTTGCCTCAAGCAGACAAGAGTTCTTTCTCCCATCCTGGACATCATTCCACAGATATATAAACCCCACTTGCCTAGTTTCCAACAGACCTCACAACCTCTGAGGATGCCTGCCACAGATGTGGGTGAAACATCAGGAGAGAATGCTACTGGAACATGGCCATATAGACTGGAAAAGTCACAGCAACCCAAGCTAAGCATCCCTTATCTGAAATATCCCCAAATCCAAAGAGGTCCACCTGTGTGGTTCAGAGAGCGGCACCTCTGCTTTCAGATGGTTCCGTGCACACAGACTTTGTTTTTGGCCCAAATAGTATTCAGCGTGAAACTACATTCAAGCTATATATACAGCATGCATAGGAAACAGGGGTGGGTTTCGTATTTATAGGCTTGGGTCCCATCTCTAAGATATCACATAATGTCCATATATGGAAGGTACCCCAATACGGAAAACTCCAAAATGGTGCAAATGGCAGGTACAATGTGTGCAAAACCCTCACCTCTGGCTTATTGACAGAATCCAGAAGAGATCCCCAGAGGATATCCAGTCCAACCCTCTTCTGACAGGCAGGAAAAACACAAACAAAGCCCTCCTGACAGACAGCCATCCAATCTCTGCTTAAAGGCCTCTAAGAAGAAGAAGACTCCACCACCCTTTCTGAAAGTTTCCTATTTGTTGCAGAACACATTTCTGGCCCAGGAAGGAGTCATAGTGAATAGTGATTTCTCTGCTACTAAAGATATCGAGAAAGGAACATAGGGGGCAAGATACCAGCCTTCTGACCCACAGTCATTTTTTCTGTCTGCAGAGGAGCTACTCAAGCGACCAGGACAAGAAACGCAGGCACGAAGGCTAAGCAGACCTATGGAGGAGAGCCAAGCGGACGCCGCCAACTGATCCCTGACCGACTTGGAAGAGACTCAAGCAGCGGCCGGACTGGCCTCCTCTGCCCTTCCCTTCAGCACAGACCAGTCTCACCTGGAACCTGTTTAGAATCCTAGCGTCGGAAGGGGACACCAAGGACCACCAGTCCAATTATTCTGGCCTTCTGACAGATGGCCACCCAGTCATGGGTAAATACAACTGACAGAGAGATGATAGATAGATAGATAGATAGATAGATAGATAGATAGATAGATAGATAGATTATGATACAAAGATAGATCAAGGAATCCTAGATTTGGAAGGGAACGTCAAGGGCCATCCAGTCCAATCCCTTCTTCCCTTCTGGCAGATGGCCACCCAATCATTGGTAAATACAACTGACAGAGAGAAGACAGATAGATATCAGATAGATGATAGATAGATAGATAGATAGATTATGATACAAGGATAGATCAAGGAATCCTAGATTTGGAAGGGAACGCCAAGGGCCATCCAGTCCAACCCCTTCTTACCTTCTGACAGATGACCACCCAGTCATTGGTAAATACAATTGACAGAGAGAAGACAGATAGATATGAGATAGATAGATAGATAGATAGATAGATAGATAGATGATAGATAGATAGATAGATAGATAGATAGATCTATCACACACACACACACACAGACAGATAGATCAAGGAATCCTAAAGTTGGGAGGGACCACTCAGTCCAACCCCCTTCTGCCAAGCAGGGGGACACCATTTAATGCCTCCTGACAGATGCCCACCCAGCCATAGATTTTTTCTCTTTTCTGTCTTGGTCGGACCAAGTTATCATGAATCACACTGTTTCCCATTTTGGACACCACCATGGAAGGGAGATGTTGACTGGAATCTGTCCAGAGGAGGGCTACTCAAATGATCAAGTCTTTGGAGAACAAGCCCTATGAGGAGCGGCTTAAAGACCTGGGCATGTTTAGCCTGCAGAAGAGAAGGCTGAGAGGAGACAGGATGAGGGTTATAACTCAAGATGTGAGGTGATGTCATAGGGAGGAGGGAGCAGGTTCATTTTCTGCTGCCCTGAAGATTAGGACGCAGTGGAGCAATGGCTTCAAACTACAGGAAAGAAGGGCATTCCCCCTGAACATGATGAAAAACTTCCTGACTGTGAGAGAGAGCCATTCAGCAGTGGAACTCTCTCTGTCTACCCTGGAGTGTGGTGGAGGCTCCTTCTTTAGAGGCTTTGAAACAGAGGCTGAATGGCCATCTGTCAGGAGTGCTTTGAATGCAACTTTCCTGCTTCTGGACAGAATAGGGTTGGAATGGATGGCCCACCAGGTCTCTTCCAACTCTAGTATTCTATGATTCTATAAAACTTAGTTAAACAGCCCTTTTGTAGAGACATTTGCCCAACAAGGCAGATATAAAATGAAGGAAGGAACAGCACCGGATAGAAGTTGGCGCAGCAGTGAATCCATGCTGCAATTTGGCCTGAAAGAACTATCCAATGTGCTGAAACCAATACGGAGGAATTGGGCGTCACCATGGGGAAAGCCCTTTAACGTCCAGCCTAAAACCATGAGCAGATTCACCGCACAAACCCGTCCTTTGCTCACCACAATCTCTGGGGATGAAATAGCTAGAAACCCTTCCAGGAAAGTCAGGTCCAAAGCAGCTCGGGTTCTGCCCCAAAAATGGAGCTCAAGTTCCAAAGGGTTTCTATGATTCTTAAATCCTCACCTTCATGATCTTAAAACTGCTTGGAAGGGAGAAACCAAAGGCGAGGAGACCCAGCTGAGTGTTAGATGTCTAGCGTAGTGTCTTCACTCTTCTCTCTTGTTAACGTTATGCTTCACTTTTGGGGGGAAAATGGTGTTCTCCTATGAAAGGGAATGTGTTGCTTTTTTAAACGTTGCGAGGTTTTAAGTTTTGCCTGTCTTTCAGAGGAGGGCCGCAATTGATACAGATTCATAGATTTGTTTAATTTTGGGTTTATCTCTGTGTTTTAAATTGTTTCGATGTTAACTTCTATGTTTATATATATTAGGTTTTAATTCACACACTGTTATGTTTTTTAGCTGTTTTGAGTGTCCTGTGGTTAGGAAGAAGAAGAGAAGGAGGGAGTAGAGGGGATGAAGAAGGAGGAGGAAGAAGAGAAGGAGGAGGAGAAGAGGAGGAATAAGAGAAAGAGGGGTAGAAAAAGAGGAGGAAGTACAGGAGAAGAAGAAGAGAAAGAAGAGGAGGGGAAGGAAGAGATAAAGGGAAAGGAGGAAGAGGAGGAAGTAGAGGAAGAGGAGGAGGAAGAAGATGAGGAGAAAGAAGAGGAGGGGAGGAAGAGGAAGAGAGGAAGGAAGAGGTAAAGGGAAAGGGGGAAGAGGAGGAAGAGGAGGAGGTAAAAGAAGAAGAGGAGGAAGAAGATGCGGAGGAAGAAGAGGAGGGGAGGAAGAGGAAGAAGGGAAGGAGGAAGAAGAGGAAGAGAAAGAGGAAGAAGAGGAAGAGGAGAAATAAAAGGAGGAGGGGTAAAAAGAAGAGGAGGAGGAAGTAGAGGAGAGGAAGAAGAGAAAGAAGAGGAGGGGAAGGAAGAGGTAAAGGGAAAGGAGGAAGAGGAGGAAGAGGAGGAGGTAAAAGAAGAAGAGGAGGAAGAAGATGCAGAGGAAGAAGAGGAGGGGAGGAAGAGGAAGAGGGGAAGGAGGAAGGAGGGGAAGAGGAGAAATAAGAGGAGGAGGGGTAAGAAGAAGAGGAGGACGAAGTAGAGGGGAAGGAAGAAGAAGAGGAAGAAGAGCAGAGGAGGGGGAGAAAGAGGGGGAAGAGGAAGAGGAGGAAGAAGAGGGAGAGGAGGGGGTAGAAGAGGAGGAGGCAGAATAAGTAGAGAGGGAAGGAAGAGGAAGAAGAGGAGGAAGAAGAAGAAGAAGAAGAAGAAAGAGGAAGAAGAAGAGGAGGAGGAGAAGGAAGAAGAAGATATAATTTCAAATATAATTAATCAAAAAGGCTCCGCAAGGAGAAAAGAGGCAAGTCTACCTCATTCTAAAGGCCGCTCGATTAATATTACCTCTGCTGCCCTGATTTCTAGGAATACAAGAAGCGGCAACAAACATCACCTGGTTTTGGCAAGTCAAACCTATTTCATTGACAACAGAGATGTGGAAATGCTCCCAAAGGGAAACGATGGCTTTTAGGAAAAGGGAGTGCAGGAAAATGAGGCCTCTGTGCCTACAACTGTTTTGGAGCCCCAGACCATCTCTGGACAAGCAGGTTCCTGAACCATCACCAAATGTGTCTCCTCCCTGTTGCAAGGACCCATATCACCTGGAAAGCAGGCGCAAAGCTCCCGTTTGGAGTGCCCTTTGTGGAAGGCATTGCTTGGGATGACCTGTAGAAGGAAACCAAATGACCCAGGGCTTGAGAAACCCAATACGCCAAGAAGAAAGACTTTATTTCCCAGCAAAAGAGATGCGGTGCAAATGTTAGTGATCTGTGGAACTCTGCCACAGTTCCTTGAAACACAGGCACTCTTTCGGACGCGACTCAGTCCGATCTATCTGGAAGTCTTCCCTAAGACTTCCAGATAGGAGGAGCTTCCTTTCAAATGCTGTTGCCGGAAGACGTGGCTCCGCAGCACGTGGGCCTCCATGCTGTCCGGGCGTTCCAGAGGGAAACGCATATTGCAACCACCTTCCCCCAAATACAAGGCCACACTCTTGCTCCGTGACCTGACAACTTTGGAATAATGCTTCGGAGATCTATGGATTTGTGCCTCAAAAGTGCCTTTTGATTCAAGGCTTGGCAGTAGAAAAGTCTGAATTATCCTTCAAAAGTCTCAGCTGAAATGGGAGAAGGGGGTGCCACATACGATGACAACAGTGATAATGATGTTGATGAGGATGATGGTAGCATTCAGCCAAACTGCAAACTGGGCATCAGTACCAGCAATGAAGTAGGCTGTACTCTTACAAGCCAAGGAATGCAATCCAATGCAAACAACAACAACAACGATGAAACTATTCAGCCAAATTGTAAACTGGGCATCACTCCCAGCAATGAAGTAGACTGTCCTCCCACAAAGCCCAGGTTGACAATCCAATCCAATCCAATTATTATTATTATTATTATTATTATTATTATTATTATACAATAACAACAACAACAACAAAAACGAAACTATTCAGCCAAATTGCATACTGGGCACCAGTCCCAGCAATGAAGTAGACTGTCCTCTCACAAAGCCCAGGTTGACAATCCAATCCAATCCTATTATTATTATTATTATTATTATTATTATTATTATTATTATTATTATTATACTACAACAACAACAATGAAAGTATTGAGCCAAATTGCAAACTGGGCACCAGTCCCAGCAAGAAAGTAGGCTGTACTCTTACAAGCACGGGATTGCAATCCAATGCAAACCTCAGCAACAACAACAACAAATTGCAAACTGAATAGCAGTCCTGATAAGAAAGTAGGCTGTCCTCTCAAAATTCCAGGATTGCAATCCAATCCAATGCAATTGTTATTAGTGTTGTTATTGTTATTATAGAACAACAACAACAACAACAATGATGATGATTATGATTAAAATATTCAGCCAAATTGCAAACTGGACACCAGTCCCAGCAAGAAAGTAGGTTGTACTCTTAAAAGCACAGGATTGCTAACCAATGCAAACCACCACCACCACCACAACAACAGCAACAACAATGAAAGTGTTAGCCAAATTGCAAACGGGGCACCAGTCCTAGCAAGAAAGTAGGCTGTCTTCTCACAAAGCCCAGGATGACAATCCAATCCAATCCAATCCAATGCTGCCATTATTATTATTATTATTATTATTATTATTATTATTATTATTATATAACAATAACGATGATGAAAGTATTCTGCAAAATTGCAAACGGGGCACCTGTCACAGCAAGAAAGTAGGCTGTACTCTTATAAGCACAGGATTGCTATCTAATGCAAACTACCACCACCACCACATCAACAATGAAAGTATTCAGCCAAATTGCAAACTGGACACCAGTCACAGCAAGAAAGTAGGCTGTATGCTCACAAAGCCCAGGATGACAATCCAATCCAATGCAATTATCATCATCATCATCATCATCATCATCATCTAACAGTAACAATAACAGCAACAACTATGATGAAAGTATTCAGCCAAATTGTAAACGGCACCAGTCCCAGCTAGAAAATAGGCTGTCCTCTCACAAACCCAGGATTGCAATCCAATCCAAAACTGCTGCTGCTATTATCATAGAATCATAGAATCAAAGAGTTGGAAGAGACCTCATGGGCCATCCAGTCCAACCCCCTGCCAAGAAGCAGGAATGTTGCATTCAAATCACCCCTGACAGATGGCCATCCAGCCTCTGTTTGTTGTTGTTGTTGTTGTTGTTGTTGTTATTATTATTCTATAACAAGAACAAATTGCAAACTGGGCACTAGTCCCAGCAAGAAAATGGGCTGTATTCTCACAAGCCCAGGATGACAATGCAATCCAATGCAATAATAATAATAATTATTATTATTATTATTATTATTATTATTATTATTATTATTGAGTCTCATTTATCCTACATAAATGGGCTGGCAGAACGTTGAATCAGTGAAAATTCTGGATAATAAGGAGGGATTATTATTTTACAAATTAAGCACCAAAACATCATGTTTTACAACAAATCGACAGAAAAAGCAGTTCAAGATACAGTAACCTTCTGTAATAATTACTGTATTTACGAATTTAGCACCCAAATATCCCAATGTATTGAAACAGCTATGGATCTGGGCAGGAGGCAAACTGTGTTAGATAATACAGAACATTGGATGAACAACGGTTGGATAAGCGAGGCTCTACTATATTATTGTTGTTATTGTTATTATATAACAATAACAACGATTATGAAAGTATTCAGCTAAATTGGAAACTGAGCAGCAGTCCCTACAAGAAATTAGGCTGTCCTCTCACAAGCCCAGGATTGCAATCCAACCCAATCTAGCTCTCATAGATGGGACGCATTTTATTTGCTTTGAGCAGAAAGTGTGTCGAATCTGTGCCTTGGCTTCGGACGCTGCTCACGGTCTCTCCTCCCCATCCGCTCCTTTGTTTCTTCCCAGCAAGAAAACCTTTTGTGCATTCATTTGCCTGCCTCCCTTCTCTCATCCCAAACCCACCCACTTAAATCCTTGCAAAAAAAAACCCCACCATCAGCACAAAACCCTCTGGTTTTCCTTCGTCTTTTGCAGACAAAGATCCTCCTCCGGCATCAAGGCCTCCGATTAAGAATCTGCTAATCTGCAAACACTTTCCTGTGGCTAATCGATCTTGGAAGAACTGACACACATACACACACACATACATTCATACATACATATCCCTCTGGTTTCAGATTATTTTTCACATCTCCCCAGAGAGAAAAACAATGCAAGGGAAGGTCAGACTCAAAAATCTCTCCTAAAACTGTACAGAAAGAAAGAAAGAGTCAGAATTCCAGGGATGGGAAGAATGACAGCCTCTCTTTTCTGCTGCGAAAACCGAACATTCCTTTTGTATTTTTTTTTTTGGCCAACTTCAGAAGGAAAATCCCTCCTGGGATTTTGACCAAAGTTCCACAAAGTTAGCAGCAGCCCGTTGTGGTTCTGTGGAATGACAGGGAAACTCTGCTGCACAGCTGCAAGGCTCAAAAGGGGGGATTCTTCTTCTTCTTCATCATCATCATCATCATCATCACGAGACAAAGCCCAAAGCTTTCCAGTCCCTCCCTCTTTTTGGGGGGGAGAACAATTCCCTCTTTGATGATTAAGGGGATGGCTTAGAAATTGGTGCTGTGGCCAGGAAAATGCTTGCAAAACAAATATATAATATGTATGTATGGCAAAATATGGACAAAGGGCTTGCATTCATTGCCCAAAAAATAGATTTTGGACCTGTCTGTGGAATGACAACTGGGGCACGGAACCCATTTCTGTCCAAGATGGCATCTGCCCCACAAAAATCTCATGTGCAAACTCAGTGACAAGGGGAGAAAAACATTATGCACACATCAAGGGAGGGAAAGCCTAATGCATGGCATTAATAATAAGAAGGGGGGGGGGAGAATCCTGCTTAACCACTTCTGCACTGACACAAAGAAGGAGACAGATAGATAGACAGACATCTTGGAAAACTGCAGGGCAAAGAGAAACAGAAGGAGGGAGGGAGCAAAGCTCGCAGATAGAAGCAGGCAGGACTTACGTTTGCAGAGTCCTCCTCCTCCTCCTCCTCCTCCTCCGCCTCCTCTTTTGCGCATGGGAAGGCCACATGAGGGCCCCCCAAGGGGAAGGACAAGGCCGGGCCCCATGGAGGAAGGCAGGGCAGGACTGCGGCCCCGTTCCCCCTCCGATGGATGAAGAAGACCCACCAAAGCGCTCCCCCTCCCCTCGGCCAACAGCTGCGGGGGCCATTATCCCTCTTGCATTCGGCACGTAGCAGCAGGCGCAGAAAGCGAGAGCAGAGCATCGGAGGCAGCCAAGGACGGATGCATGATGCACACCAGGCCCCGGCAGAACAGAGATGCCCCTTGCAAATGGGGCAGGAGAAGGAGACCCCAGGAGCATGCATGTTTTAGAACATAGACATGTACATGTTTTAAATATGGATATGTGCATTCTTTTACAAATTGGTGCATGCATTCTTTAGAACACAAGCATGTACATGTTTTCAATACAGAGACGTGCATTCCTTTGCAAATTGGTCAATGGATGTTTTAGAACATAGAAATGTACATGTTTCAAATACAGATACATGCATTATTTTGCAAAGTGGTGCATGCATTCTTTAGAACACAGGCATGTACATGCTTTAAATATGGATGCATGCATTCTTTCGCCAATTGGTGCATGCATTCTTTAGAACATAGAAATGTACATGTTTCAAATACAGATACATGCATTCTCTCGCAAATTGGTGCATGCATGTTTTAGAACATAGAAATGTACATGTTTTAAATACAGATATGTGCATTCCCTTGTAAATTAGTGCATGAACATTTTAGAACATAGAAATGACATGTTTTAAATACAGATACATGCATTCTCTCGCAAATTGGTGCATGTATGTTTTAGAACACAGAAATGTACATGTTTTAAATATGGATATGTGCATTCTTTTGAAAATTGGTGCATGCATTCTTGAGGACATAGACATGTACATGTTTCAAATACAGATACATGCATTGTTTTGGAAATTGGTCCATGCGCACATTCATTGAAGCAAGGATACTGATGTGTTCTAAATACAGATGATTGCTTTCTTGAAAGTATGGACACAAGCATCCCATCCCCCCACCCCCAAAAGCATCTACATTTTCCAGGGTTCTGCCCCAAACCCATCCTTGCCGTAGGCATCTTTCCCGCTGCCTCAGATGACCCCATGCAGAAGTGGTGGCGCTCCGTGCGAAAGAGGCACATGGAAGCATGGCAGCGGTGAATGCGTCCCCCGCCTTTCTCTCCTGTGCGCCTCCTTCTCTCCCTGTCCGGACTACCATTTTTGGCATTTGGGCATCAACAGAACAAAGTGCCCTTCTTGGCAAAGCACAGAACCAGGCCGAACTGGGCCAAACGGCATGGAAATGGAAATGCTCTGGTGGCCCGTTCTTCCCTTGCTAAGCCACACAACCGGGAAACCCTCGCAGTCCGTCAGTCGCTGATGTGCTGGCGGCAAGAGCTGCACTGTCACCAGGAAGGCACATTCACAGAAAAGGTGACAGAAGCTGTGTTTCTCCACAACCCAAAGACTTCCATGCAGCATAAGGTGGCCTTGTTTCCCACCTAAAGACCAGAACCAACCAATAGCCATTTTGGCATCAATGGCCACTTTCTAAATACATATGCATCACTCCCACCCCACAGGCATAGAGTCACAGAGTCTCCCTTCTCATCATTTTCCACCCAAAGGCCGGGAGGTGCTCACAGGTCTACTCTCACTGGCCATTTTGGCTAAACAGAAGCAAGGAACCAGGTCAGGAAGACTCTCCTCCTCAATCCCAAGTGGGAGGTCATTCTTGCCCCCAAACCTGTAGACGCTCCAGGGCATAACTTTGCCTTCCAAGATACAAACCATGTCAGAAGAGGAAGGAGACGGAGAAGAAGAAGGATGTACCCTACATTGAATATGGCAACAATCTCCAAATGCAGCTCCCCAACCTTCCCCACTCCCTAATGGAAGGAATTATGCAAAGCACCATTGGTGGCAACTGCAACCCCTCCACGAACCCGAAAGAGGAAATAACAATGTGACCCACTGGCCAACAAAATGTGAAATGTCACTAGCAGCCGGATGATGGCTGTGCTACATTTCTAATGTAACGAAACCCTACTTCGCTGCTACTTACATTTTGAAACCTAGTCGCCACTTCTGTGTTGAGCACATTGTAGCCGGGTCTGATGCAAGGGATACCTATTTGGGATGCTTTGCTAACAGGTCGGAAAACCATTTCTGCTGGAAGAGCCATTGGGAAGAATTATGCCACAGGGAGAAATGATGCCACTTTTTTTTTTTCATGTCAAAAACTACTTGAGACTCAAGAACTACTTGAGTCCCTTCTGGTGTGAGAGAATTGGCTGTCTGGAAGGACGCTGCCCAGGTGACACCCGGATGTTTTGATGTTTTACCATGTGCCACCTTTACAAAGTTCTGGACAACCTTATTTTGCATAGAATTATGGAAAAAATAGACCCATGACTAATTCCACAGCAAGCTGGCTTCAGGAAAGGCAAAAGCTGCACATTGCAAGTGCTGAACCTGACTCAGCAAGAAGATGGCTTTGAAAGGCACACAACAACAACAACAACAATCCTATCTCATCAGCCAAAAGCAGGCCCACACTTTCCACTGAAATACTAATAAGTTTATATTTGTTAAAATTGTTTTTTATTTTAATTATTGTGTTGTTTTTAAGTGGCTTTTTTTTTTTGCACTACAAATAAGATATGTGCCGTGTGCATAGGAATTCATTCATGTTTTTTTTCCAAATTATAATCTGGCCCTCCAACTGTTTGAGGGACTGTGACCTGGCCCTCTGTTTAAAAAGTTTGAGGACCCCTGACCTAGAGTTTATATACATTGTGGAATGACTGCAGTTTAGCATTGCTTTGATTGCCATGGCTTTATGCTATGCTATCAGGGAGGACGTAGTTCTGCAAGGGCTAGTAGTAGTAGTAACTTTTTTTTCATATCAGGAGCAACTTGAGAAACTGCAAGTCGCTTCTGATATGAGAGAATTGGCTGTTGGCAAGGACGTTGCCCAGGGGACACCCAGGAGCCACATTTTGGAGAAAAAAAAACCTGAAAAAAGGCAGGTCCACCTCGTTCCTTTCCCAGTTTAAGGGCCGCCCTGTTAATATTAACTCTGCTGCCTTGATGTCTAGAAATATGAGAAGCAATGACAAACATTGCATGGCTTTTGCAAGTCAAGCCTATTTCACTGGCAATGGAGACTTCCAAAGTGAATGCTTCCAAAGGGAAACTCCTGGATTTAGGAAAAGGGAGTGTGGGAAAATGGGGCCTCTCCACCTACAACCGTTTCATGTTCCAAAACTGTATCTGGACTAACCAGTTCCTGAGGCATCGCAAGCCAGAGCAACCGGTTTCGTTCACAGGCAAGGAAAAACAGGAGGGAAAATAGGACACATTGGTCCCAGGGCTTTTTCCACAAGCCTCCCGCAAGAACATTTTGCACAATTTCTCCAACTCTGGAAAAGATGCAATACCTTTTCTGCACCTTCGTTCTCTCTCTATTATAGAACTCTTAGAGTTTGGAAGAGACCCTAAGGGCCATCTAGTCAACCTGGGGGTCGGAACCCCTGGGAAGGTTGCAAGGGGGTTTCAGAAGGGTCACCAAAGACCATCAAAAACATATTTCTGATGGTCTTAGGAATCCCTTTGGCAAAGAAGACTGAAGATCTCTCTGCCTGTCCTTCTCTTCCTTTTTGGAAACAGATGCGAATCCTCCCACCAAGAACCCTCCTCCATTATGATTGGCCGGACTCTCAGCCAAGGGGAGGGCTGTTCCTGAGACTCCAAGTGGGAGGGAAGAGCAGGCATGATCGGCGCATGGCAGCATGGTGCACATGTGCGGGCGAGAGTGCATGCAAGGGTCACGCCAACAAGACTCCTCAAAGCATGGGAATTCTGTGTAGGAAGTTTGGCCCAATTCTGTTGTTGGTGGGGTTTAGAATGCTGTTTGATTGTAGGTGAACTATACATCCCAGCAACTACAACTCCCAAATGTCAAGGTCTATTTTCCCCAAACTCCACCAGTATTCACATTTGGGCATATTGAGTATTTGTGCCAAGTTTGGTCCCGATCTGTCATATTTGAGTCCACAGTCCTTTCTGGATGTAAGTGAACTACAACTCCAAAACTCAAGGTCAAAGCCCACCAAACCCTTCCAGTATTTTCTGTTGGTCATGTGAGTTCTGTGTGCCAAGTTTGGTTCAATTCCATCGTTGGTGGAGTTCACAATGCTCTTTGATTGTAGGTGAACTATAAATCCCAGCAACTACAACTCCCAAATGTCAAGGTCTATTTTCCCCAAACTCCACCAGTATTCACATTTGGGCATATTGAGTATTTGTGCCAAGTTTGGTCCTGATCTATCGTATTTGAGTCCACAGTCCTTTCTGGATGTAGGTGAACTACAACTCCAAAATTCAAAGTCAATGCCCACCAAACCCTTTCAATATTTTCTGTTGTTCATGGGAGTTCAGTGTGCCAAGTTTGGTTCAATTCCATTGTTGGTGGAGTTCACAATGCTCTTTGATTGTAGGTGAACTATAAATCCCCGCAACTACAACACCCAAATGACAAAATAAATCCCCCCCTCCCCCACAACCCAACCAGTATTCAAATTTGGGCGTATCGGGTATTTGTACTGAATTTGCTCCAGTGAATGAAATCATAGATCATAGAATCATAGAATCCTTGAGTTGGAAGATACCTCGTGGGTCATCTAGTCCAACCCCCTGCCAAGAAGCAGAAAAATCGTAAATCAATATTTACATTGCAATTTGTAACAGGAGCAAAATTACAGTTATAAGGTACCAACGAAAATAATGTTATGGTTGGGGGTCACCACAACATGAGGAACTGTATTAAGGGATCGCGGCATTAGGAATGTTGAGAGCTAGTGCATTAGGAGATGAAGAGGCACAATGCCAAAGAGGATAATGTTGTGGATGTGACACATGAAGCCATGGCTTCACTGACCTGAGCAGTTAAGACCAGGGCTTTTTGGAAGTCTCCCATTCATAGAGGGACACAAATGAGAGCTGACTTGCTAGCAAGAAGCAATAACATCCAACACAAGAGAGGGCTAGTCAAAGAATCCATCCATCGATATGTTGTTGTTGTTTGTTGTTGTTCATCCCGATCCCAGCCTGAGTCTTCTGGCAACCCTCGGCTTGGGCCAGAAAGTGAAAGGTTAAGCTTGTAGCCTTGGAGCTGCAGCCCAGCCTCTTAATAGCTGACTTATTGTGGGGTTTTTTCTAAAACAAGGAAATGCAAATAGTGGGACATGGAACTACTCATGTGTTTGTGTGTGCCTTTGCAGCTGCCTCAGCAGGTTCTGGGCCTTTAAAGAGCCTTCCTGCCAACTCCCCAAAAGAAAACAAAGGGAACTTCAACCTCATCATGGGCTGGGACTGAACCAGCCGGTTCTGATATGGCACTCCCTCAAGCTCCAAGCTGGGAAAATTGGGAAGAGGAGACAAGCCAGGGATATGAACCAGAGATACAGCTTAATGGTGTAACATTAGAAAATGTTGACCATTTCCGCTACCTTGGCAGCCACCTCTCCACCAAAGTCAACATCGACACTGAAATACAACACTGCCTGAGCTCTGCGAGTGCAGCATTTTTCCGAATGAAGCAGAGAGTGTTTGAGGACCAGGACATCCGTAGGGATACCAAGGGGCTTGTTTATAAAGCTATTCTCCTCCCAACCCTTCTATATGCCTGCGAAATGTGGACTGTCTACAGACGTCACATGCAACTCCTGGAACGATTCCATCACTGCTGCCACCGGAAAATCCTACAAATCTCTTGGGAAGACAAGTGGACAAACGTCAGCGTGCTGGAAGAAGCAAAGACCACCAGCATTGAAGTGATGGTCCTCCGCCATCAACTCCGCTGGACCGGCCACGTTGTCCAGTTGCCCGACCACCGTCTCCCAAAGCAGTTACTCTACTCCGAACTCAAAAAAGGAAAATGGAATGTTGGTGGACAGGAAAAGTTATTTAAAGATGTGCTCAAAGCCAACCTTAAAAACTCTGGCATAGACACTGAGAACTGGGAAGCCCTGGCCCTTGAGCGCTCCAGCTGGAGGTCAGCTGTGACCAGCAGTGCTGCAGAATTTGAAGAGGCACAAATGGAGGGCGAAAGAGAGAAATGTACCAAGAAGAAGGCGCATCAAGCCAACCCCGACCGAGACTGCCTTCCACCTGGAAACCAATGCCCTCACTGCGGAAGAAGATGCAGATAAAGAATAGGGCTCCACTGCTACCTACGGACCCACAAGAATACTGATCCTGAAAGACTATCCTACTTGGCCAACGAGGGATCGCCTAAGTAAGTAAGTAAGTAAGTAAAAAATAAATGAACCAGAAGAGGAGAGCGTGGCGGGTGCTTCAAACCCTTCATTCGGGTGAACTATAGCCACCTTTTGGGAGCCCTTCCAAACCCATCGCCATTTACTTCTTGAGAAGGAGTGTGTTGTTATACTCAGGATTTCAATTGCTCCCAAAGTAAACATTTTCAACAGAAAGGAGGAAACCATGAAAATGAACACAATGTGGTTACCAGTATTGGAAAACACCAGAATCAAGACAGTAAATAAACAGGGGAACTCCAGACAGCAAACAAACAAGAGTCAGTTAACACCTCTCAAAGAGAGGGTGCCTCCAAGCAACAACAGCCAACAAATACCTTCACTGATTGACTTCATGGTTACTCAATGCAAATTAACTTGCTAATTACAACATTCACACTTGCTTGAAACAGACATGGGCTCGTTCTCCCACCCCGGATATTATTCCACATACATTCCACTTGCCTCGCTGCCTCTATGCAGAGACCCTCATTTATTGTCTTTGCAGCTTCATGGCTATTCAATGCTACTCAAGCTTGCTAACTGCAACATTCACATTTGCGTCAAAAAGACAAGAGTTTTTTCTTCCACCCTGGACAGGTACACTACTTGCCTGGACATTATTCCACAAACACTCCACTTGCCTCACTGCCTCTATGTATCGACCCTCACTTATTGACTTTGCAGCTTCATGGCTATTCAATGCTATTCAAGCTTGCTAACTGCAACATTTACATTTGCTTCAACCAGACAAGGGTTTTTTCATTCACCCTGGACAGGTATGTATACATTACTTCCAACAGACCCCTGAAAATGCCATTAGCCCCAGATGGAGGCAAAACGTCAGGAAAGAATGCTGCTGGAACATGGCCATACAGCCCGGAAAGCTCACAGCAACCCAGTGATTCCGGCCATGAGAGCCTTCAACAACACACCCCCAAAGTCGTTGTCGGAAAAGTATTTTCCACCCAGTGACTATCATCAATTTAGTGAACAGACGATAGTCACTGGATGCGGGATCAGGGCCGTGAGAGGGGTAGTTTGGTGCAAACTACCCCTGATCTTGCACCAGTAACTATAATCTGTTCACTCAATTGAAGGAACATCTGGGTGGAAAACACTTTTCCGACAACGAGGTGAAAATCGAAGTGACGAACAGGCTGAAAAAGGCAGAGGGAAACTTCTATGACACAGGCATCCAAACCCCATCCCACAGGTGACAAAATGTATTGAACTGAATAGTGATGAGGTGGAAAAATAATGTCATACCGAGGCTACAATCCATGTACGTTTTATTAAAATATAGTCATTCTTTATCTTTTAAATAAATCTTGTAACCTTACTTTCCAGATAACACTAGTATATCTACATCTAAAAGTTATATATATATAGGTTTCCCCTAACCTTAAGTCTAATCATGTCCGACTCTGGGACTCTGGTGCTCATCTTCATTTCTAAGCCCAAGACCCAGTGTTGTGTCCGTAGACACCTCCAAGGTCACGTGACCAGCATGACAGCATGATACCTTTCTGCAGAAGCAGTACCTATTGATCTAGTCATATTTGCATGTTTTCAAACTTCTAGGTTGGCAGGAGCTGGAGCTACGAGCAGGAGCTCAGCCTGCTCCCCATATTCGAACTGCTGACATTTTGGTCAGCAAGTTCAGCAGTTCAGCAGTTTAACCCGCTATACCACATGGGGTTCCAAATTGTGCTGGTACGGCTGTGCCAGGAGATCCAACTTCTTTTCCTTTCTATTGAGTGTTTGCATGTATTCCAAAGTTCCATGCATTTTGCAATAAGGTGGCTTCCCTTGGTTTGCAGTAATAGGGCCAATGACCAATCAATTATCATTATGTTCTTTAGTTCCACCCCTTTTTCTGGGTTAAGGGGGGGGGGGGAGAGGACCTCTAGTTCAGTTCACACAGAGAAGCCTTTCGTACAGGACGTGAATCAGTTCCATCTGTAGAAAGCTTCGTCTTTTACAGCTTTGCTGGGGGTGGGGATCTAGTCCCACAGCTCTACAGAGAACTACAGCATAGCCTTTTTGGGGGAATTTAGTTCCACAACTCTATAGCCAGCTCTTTGCTGGAGAAATACAGCTCCACGGTTTTACAGTCAGCCTTCGCTGGGAATTTAAAGCCTTCTTTCCTCTTGGAAATCTACTAAAGGACTCTGTTTGGTAAGGACCACTCGCGGCAGCCATAACGCAATTTGGACTGGGTGTAGGGGCCCACACCAGCAGAGCTTAAGTCAGATTGCCCAGGGAGGGGTCAAGGATTTCCCTTGTAGAAGGAAGAAACAGTTTATGAAGAAATTTGCCTGTTCCTTGTGGACAAGATTTAAGCAAGCCACCAGTTGATTCAAAGCCTTGAAGTATTTGTTTGATTTATTGAAGACTTAAGCAACAATAAAAACTTTGTTGAACTTTCTAAGTCTTTAAAAGAACTTTGTGTGGGGAAATCCCAAAGGCCTCTCAGCCGAGGCACCCCCGGCATCCTGTTGGGCATTCAGAAAACATGTCCTATCTACAGACTCTTTCACAGGCCCAGCGTGTGACAGCACACATATATATACTTGTCCATCTGTAAACAATATACACCAATAAATACGAAAAGTGAATTAAACGTATTAAAATTAAATACCAGGATGATCTATTTTGAATTGTCTTCAATAGAATCATGGAATTGGAAGAGATAACCAGAGGCCATCCGGTCCAACTCATCCTGTGATAAAGTAAACCCTGCGGACAGATGGCCATCCAGCCAGAGAAGGCAACTCCACTGGACTCCCATGCAGTCTATGCTCTGCTAGTGTCAGAGGAGGACATTCAAAGGCCATCTAGTTCTAACGCCGTCCAGTCCAACTCCCTTCTGCCATGAAAGAGACACCATCTAACCCCTCCTGACAGATGGCCATCTAGCCTCTGCTTAAAAACCTCCAGAGAAGGGAGGAGAAGATGCTTCTTGCATCAGTCTATATTTCACTGGAGCTGGACAGGACCTCAAGGGTCACACAGTCCAAACGTCTCGTCCACCTCGGAATCCACAATCCAAGCTGTCCAGCCTCTCTTCTTTCCTTATTTCTGGACAGAATTAGTCTTAAAACAAAACCAGACAAAAGGCAGAGGAAAAACCCAGGGTGAGTTGCCCACTTGTGACCTTGCCGTGGCACCATCTGACCAGCCACAAAAGCCTTTGCATAAGGATTGTGGCCTCTGCAGCCACACAATGGCCTGTGCGAGGTCAGCCGAGGACAAGGCAAGAAGGGAAACACACAGACACACATATATACAGGCCATCCCCGGATACACACATCCAGCTTACAAATGACTCATAGCTACAAACAGGGCCGAGGCAACAGGAAGAGAGTGGAATCTTCCCCTTGGAAAAAAGGGAAACCCACTCCTGGGAGAGTTATTATGATGGGGAAAAGGGGTCTCCAATGAAGCTTTATCTCCAATCCTTGTTTCCAAATTTTCCAAAATCCTATTCTCACAGGGACAAAAAGTGAGGTGGAATCCTCTGAACAGGGACACAGGCAGCAAAGGAAACCCCACAGGGGTATGGTTCGCCCTTTCCAATGTGATCCAAAGATAAATAGATAGATATATTTGGCACAAAAACCCAATATGCCCAAATTTGAATACTGGTGGGGTTGGGGGGCGGGGGGATTGATTTAGTCATTTGGGAGTTGTAGTTCCTGGGATTTATAGTTAATCTACAACCAAAGAGAATTCTGCGCTCCAACAATGATAGAATGGAACCAAACTTGGCAAACAGAACTCCCATGACCAACGAAAAATACTGGAAGGATTTGGTGGGCATTGACCTTAAATTTTGGAGTTTGTAGTTCGCCTACATCCAGAGAGCACTGTGGACTCTAACAATGATGGATCTGGACCAAACTTGTCACAAATATTCAATATGCCCAAATGTGGACACTGGTGGAGTTTGGGAAAAACAGACCTTGACATTTAAGAGTTGTAGTTCTTGGGGTTTGTAGTTCACCTACAATCAAAGAGCATTCTGAACCCCATCAACAACAGAATTGGGCCAAACTTCCCACACAGAACCCCCTGTCTAGAAGGGACTCGCTGGCACGAGCCTCCCTCCAGTCTCTCCCACACATGTACACTATGGTGCCGTTTGGAAGTTGTAGTTCTTGGGGTTTGTAGTTCACCTACAATCAAAGAGCATTCTGAACCCCATCAACAACAGAATTGGGCCAAACTTCCCACACAGAACCCCCTGTCTAGAAGGGACTCGCTGGCACGAGCCTCCCTCCAGCCTCGCCTGCACATGTGAACTATGGTGCTATTTGGAAGTTGTAGTTCTTGGGGTTTGTAGTTACAAACAAAGAGCATTCTGAACCCCATCAACAAGAATTGGGCCAAACTTCCCACACAGAACCTCCTGTCTTGAAGGAACTCACTGGCACGAGCCTTCCTCCAGTCTCATCCACACATGTGCACTATGGTGCCATTTGGAAGTTGCAGTTCTTGGGGTTTGTAGTTCACCTACAATCAAAGAGCATTCTGAACCCCATCAACAATAGAATTGGGCCAAACTTCCCACACAGAACCCCCTGTCTTGAAGGGACTCGCTGGCACGAGCCTCCCTCCAGCCTTGCATGCTCTCCCTCACCTGCACATGTGCACCATGCTGCCATGCGTCGAGCACGCTTGCTCTCCCCTCCCCCATTTGGAGTGTCAGAAACAGCCCTCCCCTTGGCTGAGAGGCCAATCACAGCGGAGGAGGATTCGATATGTGTTTCCAAAAAGGAAGAAAAGGACAGGCAGAGAGATCTTCAGCCTTCTCAGCCAAAGGGGTTCTTCAGACCATCCCAAATATATGTTTTCCGCTGGTCTTTGTGGATAAATGGGTGGCATGCAAAGATGCTAATGCATTTAATAAATAATTCTCCAAATGAGAGGAGTGACTCCTAAGGAAGCAAACCCTTGGCTCCGGCAAGATCAGAGAAGATTGCAAAGTCTGCTCCAAGTCACATGTTTTGCAAAAGACTTCCTGACTATCTATCTGCAGGCGCCTTAAACACAGAAGGAATCTTTGATCAAAGCCAGGCCTAGCAAAGGCCTGGCCCAAATGCCCCAAAAGGCCTTGGAAGATAAGCAGCCAGGCTGCGAAGGATATTTCTTCCCGCATCTTTGAATCGTGTGCCTTGGATTGCAGTCTATTGCTGCGATATGCTGATCTTTGAACCCTATTGCTTGCACGTTTGCATATTTGTATATATAATTGTATGCTAATGCTTTTATGTCAAGCCGCTTTGAGTCTCCTGCAGGAGAGATAAAGTGGGATATAAATAAATATAATATTTTATTTATTTATTTATTTATTTCGTATCATTGCATAAATTAGTATAAAACGGATAAAAATAGAAGGAGCGCAGGCGGCTAAATATCTTTTGACCAAAAACGGGCAACAGCAATGGCATTGTATGTAGCCTCCAACCAGAGGTAATTTTCAACGGTAAGCAAAAAGTATTTTGGCACCCCCCCCCCCAACCAATCACTGATATATATTTTCTGTTCGTCATGGGAGTTCTATGTGCCATATTTGGTTCAATTCAATCATTGGTGGAGTTCAGAATGCTCTTTGATTGTAGGTGAACTATACATCCCAGTAACTACAACTTGCATATGTCAAGGTCTATTTTCCCCCAAGAGCACCTCTGGGCAAAATCAACTATACTGCAAATGCTTACTTTGCGTAATGGGTTGAGCCGCCCCTGCCTCCAACAATTCTTCCTCTCTCTTCCAAAGGGAAATAAGTAATATAGCAAAAGATAAGTATAATGTATTAAGGGAAACAAGAAGGAAAATGTTACAAAAATGGTACAGAACTCCTGCACAACTTTCATGCTTTGTACCAGGGATAAAGGATAGGTGTTGGCATGGCTGTGAACAAAGAGGGGTGTTTAATCATATAATATGGGAATGTGATCAAGTGCAAGAATACTGTAAAATGATTGAAGGGGAAATCAATAGAATGTTAAATTTACAAATAGTAATAATTAATAGAAATATACAACATGCACGGATAACAGGAGTGAAGAATATACAAAAGGAAAAATTGGTTGACAAATTAATCGCGTGTGCACAAATTGTTTTAGTGAGGGGTTGGAAAGACAAAACAAAATGGACACTTATTAATTGGTATAACTATATAGTTAATATGTTAAATGTGGAAATAACAAATTGCAAATGGAGTAAGATAGATAAAATTGAAAAGGTTACAATAACTAAGAGGATGTGGGAACCAGTTAGGAATTATTTAGAGAATGTGTTAAGATGTGGAGTAGAAAAATTAAGACTGAGACTGATATTTCAAATGTAACTTCTGTAGTTTGATGTATACATTGCATGTACAAGGAGGGGAGGGTGGGAGTAGGAAAAACCAATAAAACAATTAAAAAAAACCAAAAAACAATTCTTCCTCTGTAGATGAGGCAGGGCATAGTGGACAAGCATTCAGATGTGGAGTTGTCTGTTCTGCTCCACATCTGAATGCTTGTATATCCAATATTTACATGACAATTCATAACAGTAGCAAAATGACAGTTATGAAGTAGCAACAAAAATAATATTATGTTTGGAGGTCACCACAACATGAGAAACTGGATTAAGGGGTCGCGGCATTGGGTAAGTTGAGAAACACTGCATTAGTGGGTTCATGGATAAATAAGGCTATTGAATCAAATACTCCGAGAGTTCGGAGAGGCCTCCAAGGACCATTCAGTCCACCACCCCCTTTTTTCTTGTCAGACAGGAAAAGCACAATCAAAGCACCCCTGACAGATGCCGTGCAGCCATCTGGAGCCTCCACCAGACTCCAGCAAGTTTCCTTGTTGAACAGCTCCTCTTGACAGTCAAGAAGTTCTTATTGTCCAGGTGGGAATCTCCGGTCTTTCCGGAGCTTGCTCTCTCTTCCTTTCCAAGCTTGCTCTCTCTTCCTTTCCAAGACACAAGTTATGATACAACCCAACAGGCAGAGAGTGGCTTTAATGTGTAGTTTGAGCACAAAACACGACCTAAGGAAGGCAGGAAGGAGCTGCTCTGCAAGGGAACTCTCTTTCTCACGTACGAGGCGCAACGGATAGAGGAATGCCGTCATTACTCTCCTCCGTCACTCCACTCCTCCTTCTCCTCCTTCGCCATTCATGCCTGGAGACGGAGGGGCTAAAAATAGCTCTGATGGAAGTGACTTGAGTGAGTGAACAGAGGGGGCTCTCCTACAATGTTCATCTAGCGCAGTGCTTCTCAACCTTCCTTATGCCACGATCCCTTATTACAGTTCCTCCTGTTGTGGTGACCCCCAACCAGGGGCGGCTCAACCCATTACGCAAAGTAAGCATTTGCAGCATAGTTGATTTTGCCCAGGGGCGCTCTTGAGGTGCTCTTGGGGGAAAATAGACCTTGACATATGCAAGTTCTAATTATTGGGATGTATAGTTCACCTACAATCAAAGAGCATTCTGAACTCCACCAATGATGGAATTGAACCAAATATGGCATATAGAACTCCCATGACGAACAGAAAATATATATCCGTGATTGGTTGGGGGGGGGGGGCGCCAAAATATTGTTTGCTTACCGTTGAAAATTACCTAGGGCCGCCTATGCCCCCAACTATAACATTATTTTTGTTGCTACTTCATAACTGCCATTTTGCTCCTGTTATGAAGCGTAATATCTGATCTGCAGGATGTATTTTCATTTACTGGACCAAATACCTAATAAGCTCTAATTTGAATACTGGTGGGGTTGGAGGGGCATTGATTTTGTCACTTGGGAGTGGTAGTCGCTGGGATTTATAGTTCACCTACAATCCAAGAGCACTCTGAACTCCACCAACAATGGAATGGAACCAAACTTGGCACACCAAACTCCCATGACCAACAGAAAATACCGGAAGGATTTTCTGGGCAGTGACCTTGGGTTCTGGAGTTGTAGTTCACCTATATGCACAGAGCACTGTGGACTCAATGATGGATCTGGACCTAACTTGGCACGAATACCCAATATGCCCAAATGCAAACTCTGATGGAGTTTGGATAAAACAGACTTTGGCATTTGGGAGTTGTAGTTGCTAGGATTTATAGTTCACCCACAATCAAAGAGAACTCTGAACTCCACCATTGATGGAATTGAATCCAACTTGGCACACAGAACTCCCATGACCAACAGAAAATACTGGAAGGGTTTTCTGGGCATTGACCTTGAGTTTGGGAGTTGTAGTTCATCTACATCCAAAGAGCACTATGGACACACTAACCCATGACCAACAGAAAATACTGGAAGAGTTTTCAGGGCATTGATCTTGGGTTCTGGAGTTGTAGTTCACCTATATCCACAGAGCACTGTGGGCTCAATGATGGATCTGGACCAAATTTAGCACAAATACCCGATATGCCCAAATGCAAACGCTGGTGGAGTTTGGATAAAATAGACTTTGACATTTGGGAGCACTGTGGACACACTACCCCATGAAAATACGGAGTTTTCTGATGGTCTTTGGCGACCCCTCTGACATTCCCTCATGACCCCCGCGCCCAGGGGTCCCGACCCCCAGGTTGAGAAACGCTGATCTAGCGGGTGAAGGCTATGCAAGGAAGCAAGGAAGGATGGCTGCCGCAGCTTGCAAAATGGGCTGCATTGAATCCTAGAATCCTAGAGTTGGAAGAGACCTGGTGGGCCATCCAATCCAACCCCCTTCTGCCAAGATGCAGGAAAATTGAATTCAAGGCACATCCAGCCTCTGGTTCAAAGAAGGAGCCTCCACCATACTTTGCAAAGTGAAGCAGCTTGGAGATGGGACCCAAAGTCTGACCATGAAAGACTGACCTTTCAGAGATGGTTTCAGATTCATAGAATACTAAAATCCTAGAGTTGGAAGAGACCTAGTGAGACATCCAGTCCATCTCCATTCTGCCAAGAAACAGGAAAATCACATTCAAAGCATCCCCAACAGATGGCCATCCAGCCTCTGTTTAAAGGTCTCCAAAGAAGGAGCCTCCACCACACACTGGGGAAGAGAGAGAGTTCCACTGCTGAACAGCTCCCTGAAATAGGAAGTTCTTATAATAAACTAGCTGTTCCCTGACACGCACTGCTGTGGCCCACATGGGGGTTCTGTGTGGGAGGTTTGGCCCAATTCTATCATTGGTGGGATTCAGAATGCTCTGTGATTGTAGGTGAACTATAAATCCCAGCAACTACAACTCCTGAATGTCCAGATTCTATTTTCCCCAAACTCTACCAGTGTTCACATTTGGGCATATTGAGTATTCATGTAGAGTTTGGTCCAGATCCATCATTGTTTGAGTCCACAGTGATCTCGGGATGTAGGTGAACTACAACTCCAAAACCAAAGGACACTGCCCACCAAACCCTTCCAGTATTTTCTGTTGGTCATGGGAGTCCTGTGTGCCAAGTTTGGCTCAATTCCATCGTTGGTGGGGTTCAAAATGCTGTTTGATTGTAGGTGAACTATAAATCCCAGCAACTACAACACCCAAATGACAAAATCATAATTTTTTTTGAGTGATGGTCACTCCTTGTGTTGTGAGATGTTTTGTTGCCAAATTTGGTGTGATTTCGTTCATTGGTTCTTTTGTTTTTAAGGTACTCATTACGCACAGAGCATATATAGATTGGGGAACAGAAGAACATGAACAGATGAAATGAAAATACAAGTATCATCAACAGCCAAAGTTCTCCTTTTTGAAACCATTGCTTACGCAATATTCCCAAATACGCTTCAATGTTTGTTATTTTATTTTCTTAAGCCCATTTGCAGAGTGTAGCTTGGACAGGTTTGGTTCCACCTTTTGCATAGATCAGCATTCAAAAACCAGGTGTTTGCCCCCTTCGCCTTGCCATCTTATTTTGATCTAATAATCTTGATGGGATTATTTGACAATCTTATCCAAAGTCCGGGCAGAAAGGTCACCTTTCATTCGAAATTCCACTCAAAACCTTCCATAGCATTTGTCACCAGAAGAATTCGAACCAATATCTCCAGGTTTGTGGCAACTTGACATAAACAAGCATGTGTTGCCTCGTCGTTTATCTGAATCAGACACAAAACAATAGGATGCAACATTGGCCAGGGTGGTCCATGCCTTAGTCACCTCCGGATTGGATTACTGTAATGCACTCTACATGGGGCTGCCCTTGAAAACGGCACGGAAATTTCAACTGGTACAACGGGTGGCAGCCAGGTTACTAACTGGTGCTTCTTACAGAGAGCGGTCAACCCTCCTGTTTAAGGAGCTCCATTGGCTGCCTTTCATTTTCCGGTCCCAATTCAAGGTGCAGGTTCTTACCTACAAAGCCCTGAACGGTTTGGGACCTGGCTACCTGCGTGATCGCATTTCTGTGTACGAACCCACATGATCTCTTCGATCATCTGGAGAGGCCCTGCTCGCGCTCCCACCTCCTTTACAGGTGCGATTGGAAAGGAAAACATCGGACATGTCCCTGCTCTCTGATATACACTCCGACACCATCGTGTCAAGATCCCTCAATGGGAAGTGTTACATATGTGACACTTGGCTTTTAAGTCTTAATTCTTCCCCTAAAAAATGGCCCATTCCCCCGAGTCTTCTCTTTTAAGATACAATACAAAAGAGGCAATTTTCACATTGAGAGGGAGAGGGCCTTCTCGGTGGTGGCCCCTCAACTCTGGAACTCACTTCCCAAGGACATCGGGCATGCCCCAACGTTGGCAGTCTTTAGGAGGAGCCTGAAAACGTGGTTGTTCCAGTGTGCCTTCCCTGAATAAGGAAAACTCTCAGCAATATGCCTTCAAAATGCACTTTACCACTGATTCAGGACTGACTGCGTTCCCTCATCTCTCTTGAAAACCCTATCTCAGTTATATCCTACCTTGTTCATGCCCAGCATTATTTTTTAAATTTTAAATTATTACATTTGGCCTGGCCCATAGGTTTTTTAAATGCTTGTGTAACTGTTTATTGTTTATTTTTTGTTATGTGATTTACATTAATTGTGTTGTATTGATTGTTTTTGTTTTTGATTATTGATATACTGTTGGGCTTGGCCTCATGTAAGCCGCGCCGAGTCCCTTGGGGAGATGGTAGCGGGGTATAAATAAAGTATTATTATTGTCGAAGGCTTCATGGCCAGAATCACTGGGTTGTTGTAGGTTTTTTTCGGGCTATATGGCCATGGTCTAGAGGCATTCTCTCCTGACGTTTCACCTGCATCTAAGGCAAACATCCTCAGAGGTAGTGAGGTCTGAGTTGTTGTAGGTTTTTTCGGGCTATATGGCCATGGTCTAAAGGCATTCTCTCCTGACTTTTCACCTGCATCTATGGCAAGCATCCTCAGAGGTAGTGAGGTCTGTTGGAACTAGGAAAGTGGGTTTATATATCTGTGGAATCCTCTCTGTTGTTGTACAACAGCACAACAACAGAGAGGAAACAAACAAGGACATCTAATCACCTCTCCACAGAAATTTGCCCCAGGCTCTGTCAGACCATTATATGCTAATCAAGGTGGTCAGTTGAAACATTCACACCTAGCTCCAGCAGACAAGAGTCCTTTGTCCCACCCTGGTCATTCCACAGATATATAAACCCATTTTCCTAGTTCCAACAGACCTCACTACCTCTGAGGATGCTTGCCATAGATGCAGGCGAAACGTCAGGAGACAATGCCTCTAGACCATGGCCATATAGCCCGAAAAAACCTACAACAACCCAAAGTAGTATTATTATTATTATTATTATTATTATTATTATTATCTGCAAACCTTTGTCTTGGTTACAAGTGTCACATAGACAACAAACATTTGAAACAAGGTCAACTGTTGATTTTCCAGGCTCCAAACAAACATTCCGGCTTAAGGAAAGGAGTGTTTTCTGACTCTCCCTGTTTGTTTGGGGATGGTGCAAAAGGCCATTGATTCTGCATCTACAAACACCGCTATGAACACAGAGCACGTTCACACTTTTGTCGAAGGTTTTCATGGCCGGAATCACTGGGTTGTTGTAGGTTTTTTCGGGCTATATGGCCATGTTCTAGAGGCATTCTCTCCTGACGTTTTTCCTGCATCTATGGCAAGCATCCTCAGAGGAAACGTCGGGAGAGAATGCCTCTAGAACATGGCCATATAGCTCGAAAAAATCTTCAACAACCCACATCCACACTTTTAACTTCTGCCCCAGAGCATAGAAATTCCACCCATAATATATGTGTATGCAGATACAAAAGGTGTACCATACACACACATACAGTAAAGTTTCGCTTATCCAACATAAACAGGCCAGCAGAATGCTGGATAAACGAAAATGTTGGATAATAAGGACAAGCCAATTAAACAGCAAATTACATTATAATTTTACAAATTAAGCACCAAAACATCATGTTGGGAGTTTGGGGAAAACAGACCTTGACATTTGGGAGTTGTAATTGCTGGGATTTATAGTTCACCTACAATCAGAGAGCATTCTGAACCCCACCAATGATAGAATTGGGTCAGACTTCCCACACATAACTCCCATGACCAGAAAATAATACTGTGTATTCTGATGGACTTTGGTGGTCTTTGGGGTGATTTGAATGCAATATTCCTGCTTCTTGGCAGGGGGTTGGACTGGATGGCCCAGGAGGTCTCTTCCAACTCTTTGATTCTATGATTCTATGATTCTATTACCCCCTCCAACACCCCATCGGGACCCCCCCCCCAGGGGTCCCGACCCTCAGGTTGAGAAACACTGTTCTACAGGTATATAAACCCGACTGGCCTAGTTTCTAACAGACCTCACAACCTCTGAGGAAGCCTGCCATAGACGCAGGCAAAATGTCAGGAGAGAATGCTTCTGGCCAAACCACCCGGAAAACTCACAGCAATCTATTATGATTCCATATCACAAATAAATAAATATGAGTGGAGAGAGGAAGAGGCAACCCAGCTTCTGCTTTCTCTTGCCGCCCATGATGTTTCCAACGCAACCACAGAGCGCACCTGCAGGCACAGACCCCGCCAGAGGCTGCTGCCATGTGGCTTGATGTGCTTCCTCATTGCTGCCTCTTTAGAGGGGGTTTCCCATAGAGGAGGAGGCCATGCCCTTGGATGCGGCGCAGCCCACGAGACCCGTTCTGGAAGCCTTTGCGCAAGCGCAGGCCTCAGAGCAAGCCTTACCACCCCCTTTAAACCTTGCCATGCAACGTCTCCCCCGCATTTGGAGAAACCATGCGCCACATAGAGACCGCCACGCCGCACATCCGCGCATCATCGCTGTCATCAGGTAAGGCAGTCGCCATGGTTACGTCAGGATGATGATGATGTCACGGCCCGTCTCTTTGCCGTAAAAGGATTGAGATGGGGAAACGAAAAGGAGGGGGGACTTCCCAGCAATAGACTCAATGGGAGGAAAAGCCCACCTTTTTCTAGTCTTCAAACGCAAAGACGCGCAGCAGGGGAAGCCCATAAACATCCACACAACGGCACAAAAGCCCTCGAAACCGACAAATGGAAGGCATTGAAAGGCGGACGTCTCTCTCTTGTGACTCTAAAGCAGGCATGGGCAAACTTGGGCCCTCCAGGTGTTTTGGACTTCAACTCCCACAATTCCTAACAGCCTACCGGCTGTTAGGAATTGTGGGAGTTGAAGTCCAAAACACCTGGAGGGCCCAAGTTTGCCCATGCCTGCTTTAGAGTCACAAGAGAGAGACGTCCATCTTTCCGAGTGTTCCAAGCTGAAGAACCTCCATCCAACATCCAACGTTCATGCATCTTTGAACCCACAGACGCACAGCAGGGGAAGCCCAAAAACGTCCTCACAATGGCACAACCGACAAACCAACAAACGGACGGGGTTTGGAAAGCATTGTGCATGCAGATACAATATTTATTTGCCCAGCAAAACAAGAAAGAGCCTTAAGACTCTCAAGAAAGGGACGGCCGCCTTTCTGAGCGTTCCAAGGTGAAGAACCTCCGTCCAACGATCACGCAACGGCAGAAAGCACAAAGGCCCCAGAAACAGGGCACGAAGAACCAACGCTAAGTGGTCTCTCGCCTGTTCGTTCTGCTCCTCTCCCCCAAAAGGCGTTCCAAGCCTCCCACCCTTTTGGAGTTCCCCAAATCCCTTTCGGTGGCTTTTGTCTCCCAAAAGGACGAGAAGAAGAAGGAAAGGTACCTCTTTCTTCCCGTTCTCCTTCTCCGTCTGGGCCGCCAGCACCTGCCCCTGTCCGCGGACGGGATCCTGGCCTCTGCCGCCGCTTATTTCCACCTGCAGAGCAAGAACAAGAAGAGGAGACGATGAAGAAGGAAAGTGTCAGAAAGCTCAGACGGCCCTTTTCGGAAAAGCACTTGAAAACAAAGAGGAGAGCACTCGAGGCCTTTCCGAGGGCCTCGAACGGGGGTCTTAAACCTCTCCCCACCACCAATCCCATGTCATTTAGACTAGCTTTGCATTTCAAGGAGGGAAAAGTTGCTGACAGAGAAAATAGGGCTTAGGAAAGGAAAGAAAGGGGTCCTTAAATCCATTTGTATCCAAGCAAGGCTTGTGTTTACCTAGCCGAGCCTTTCCTCCACATCTTTGGCCCCTTTTTGCCTCCCAAAGAAGAACCCCCCAAAGGCACCCCTTCCTTCCTCCTTCTCCTTTTCCTCCTCCTCGACTGCCTCTCAGCCCCTTCTTCTTCCTTTTCCTCCTCCTCCCAGTGGTGGATCCAGTGCTAACAAGCAGCCATCTTGCCTCATTCTCCTTGGAGCCGGGCGGCTGCAGGAACCCTTCTGCTGCTCTGGTGGCTGCGCTGGCTGCATTGGGGGGATCCTCTCCTGCCAGGCGCTGACTCTGCCTCTGTCTCCGCCGCCGCCACTAGAGTCATGATTCCCATCCAGACGCTGCTGAGAGGACCCCCTCCTTCCTCCCTCCTTCCTTCCTCCTTCCCTCCTTCCTTTTGCACACCCCCTTCCCCACCAAACAACACACAGGGAGGACGTGACAGGCATGCCCAGCCTCCCCAAGAGGAGGAGGAGGAGGAGGAGAGAAAGCAAGCCAACCTCCCAGCCTCGAGGAGGAGGAGGAGGAAGATGAAGAAGGAAGGACAGAGGATTGCTTTCTCCTCCTTCCTTTCTCTGGAGTGCTTTCTCACCTGCCAGAGGCAGCTCACATCACTGGTGCTTCTCCTGACAACTTCAGTGCAACCACTTTTCAGAGGAAGAGGAAGAAAAGAAGAAGGGAAGGAGGGATGGAAGGATTGGTTTCTCTTCCTCTTGCTCTTCCTCCTCCTCCTCTTCCTCCTCCACCACTACCTGGAGCACCGTCTCACCTGTCAGAGGCAACTCACATTCATGCTGCATCTCTTGACAACTCTTGCAGCTACTTTTCAGAGGAAGAGCAGGAGGAGGACTGAAAGAGGGAAGGATGGGTTCCTCTTCTTCCTCCTCCTCCTCTTCCTCCACCTCCTCTTCCTCTTCTTCCTCATCTACCTGGAGCACCATCTCACCTCACAGAGGCAGCTCACATTCATGGTGCATCTCTTGACAACTTGAGTGCAGCCACTTTTTAGAGGAAGAAGAAGAGGAGGAGGAGGAGGAGGAGGAGGAGGGAAGGAAGGATGGGTTTCTCTTCCTCCTCCTCCTCCTCCTCCTCTTCTTTTTCCTCCTCTACCTGGGGCACCTTCTCACCTGCTAGCAGGCACTCACATCACTGGTACTTCTCATGACTTCAGTGCAGCCACTTTTCAGAGGAAGAGGAGGAAAAGGAGAAGGGAAGGAGGGATGGAAGGATTGGTTTCTCTTCTTCTTCCTCCTCCTCCTCCTCCTCCTCCTCCTCCTCCTCCTCCTCCTCATCCACTACCTGGAGCACCGTCTCACCTGCCAGAGGCAGCTCACATCCATGGTGTGTCTCTTGACAACTCTTGCAGCCACTTTTCAGAGGAAGAGGAGGAGGACTTAAAGAAGGATGGGTTCCTCTTCCTCCACCTCCTCTTCCTCCTCTACCCCGAGCACTTTTTCACTTGACAGAGGCAGCTCACATCCATGGTGCATCTTTTGACAACTTCAGTGCAGCCACTTTTTAGAGGAGGAAGAAGAGCAGAAGGAGATGAAGGGTGGAAGGGTGGGTTTCTCTTCCTCCTCCACCTCCTCTTCTTCCTCCTCTACCTGGAGTGCTTTCTCACCTGCTAGCAGGCAGCTCACATCACTGGTACTTCTCATGACAACTTCAGTGCAGCCACTTTTTAGAGGAGGAGGAGGACAAGGAAGAGGAGGATGAGAAGGGAACGAGGGATGGAAGGATAGATTTCTCTTCTTCTTCCTCCTCCTCTTCCTCTTCTTCCTCCTCTACCTGGAGCACCTTCCCACCTGCTAGCAGGCAGCTCACATCAGTGCTGCTTCTCCTGACAACTTCAGTGCAATGAATTGTCGAGGGCTTTCATGGCCGGAATCACTGGGTTGCTATGAGTTTTCCAGGCTGTCTGGCCATGTTCCAGAAGCATTCTCTCCTGATGTTTCACCTGCATCTATGGCAGGCATCCTCAGAGGTTGTGAGATCTCTTGGAAACTAGACAAGTGGAGTTTATATATCTTCTGCCTGCCATAGATGCGAGCAAAAAGTCAGGAGAGAATGCTTCTGGAATATGGCCAGATAGCCTGGAAAACTCACAATAATCCAACTTCAGAGGAGCTTTTCAGAGGAGGGCAGGGAGGGAGGGAGGGAGGGAGGGAGGGAGGGAGGGAGGGAGGAAGGAAGGAAGGAAGGAAGGAAGGAAGGAAGGAAGGAAGGAAGGAAGGTTTTCTTTTCCTCCTTTTACAATCATAGAATCGTGGAGTTGGAAGAGACGTGCTGGGCCATCCAGTCCAACCTCATCCTGCCAAGCAGCCGGAAAGTCACATTCAAAGCACCCCCGACAGATGGCCATCCATCCTCTGTTTAAAAAACTCCAAAGAAGGAGCTTCCATCACACTCTGGGGCTATTATTCCATTGGTAAAGGTAAAGGTTTTCCCTTGACATTAAGTCTAGTTGTGTCCAACTCTGGGGGTTGGTAATCATCTCCATTTCTAAGCCAAAGAGCTGGCGTTGTCCGTAGACACCTCCTAGGTCAGGGGCCCTCAAACTAAGGCCCAAGGGCCAGATAGGGCCCTCCAAGGTCATTTACCCAGCCCTCACTCAGGGTCAACCTAAATCTGAAACGACTTGAAAGCACACAACAACAACAATCCTATCTCATCAGCCAAAAGCAGGCCCACACTTCCCACTGAAATACTAATAAGATTATATTTGTTAAAATTGTTCTTTATTTTAATTACTGTATCGGTTTTATGTGTTTTTTGCACTACAAATAAAGTATGTGCAATGTGTATAGGAATTCATTCGTGTTTTTTTTTTCAAATTATAATCCGGCTCTCCAACACTTTGTGGGACTGTGACCTGGCCCTCTGTTTAAAAAGTTTGAGGATCCCTGTCCTAGGTCATGTGGCTGGCATGACTGCATGGAGCGCTGTTACCTCCCCGCAGAAGTGATACCTATTGAACTACTCACATTTGCATGTTTTCAACCTGCTAAGTTGGCAGAAGCTGGGGCTAACAGCGGGAGCTCACTCTGCTCCCTGGATTTGAACCTGCGACCTTTCAATCAGCAAGTTCAGCAGCTCAGTGGTTTAACCCGCTGCACCCCTGGGGACTCCTATTGAAAAAGGGCTTCCCTCATTACTTAAAGTACGTTCCATATCCGACGCATGGGAGCAGCAAAAGACTGAACTGAACTATCACTTCACTCCAAAGACCAAAAGCAAGGAATGGGGGAATATAGGAGGAATGGAGACCCACACGAAAACACAATGGAGAGGGAAACATCTTGTGCGCCCAGCTCCCAAGCGCTGCCACAGACCCACCTCCATCATCCAGGGCACTTTTCATGCTCAGAAGCCTGAAGAAACATGCAAAAGGCAGCCCTGCCTGCAGTTCCTCCCTGGATGTGCTCCGGCTTGCCCCATCAGCGTTGTCAACCCCTTTTAGGGCTGGCACCAGCCGCCAGTGCAGTGCAATTTTGCAGGAGGTGAAAGGGTGGCCGAACCCGTTTGCACAGCTGGAAGAAAGCCGGAGGGCACTGCTCCTGGCGGCAGGTGAGGCAGCGCTGGAGCAGAGCCCCGTCTAGACGCACCGTCTGCTGCAGCAGCCAGAGAGCAGCTCTTGCATCGTATCAGCGCCGGGCCTCCCTTCATGAGTGCCAAGGGGGGAAAGGCAGTCCTGGGTCGCATCCCCACCCACAACACACAAAAAGGGGCCCAAAAGGCAAATATCGGACTTACAAACATCCAACTTGCAAACAACTCCTACTGAAGACCAGGGCTGAGACAAGAGGAGAGGGAAATCCACACCTGGAATAATTATTATAACTATAATCTCCACTAAAGCTTTATCTCCAATCCTTGTTTCCACAAGTATATCTCTATCTATCTATCTATCTATCTATCTATCTATCCCGTACCTTGGGAAGTCTGACTTGGCCACGGTAGTCCACGCTCTGGTTACATCCCGCATAGACTACTGCAACGCTCTCTTTGTGGGGTTGCCTTTGAAGACTGCTCGGAAGCTTCAAATGGTCCAGCGCTCGGCAGCCAGGTTGCTAACAGGAGCGCCACTCAGGGAGCATACCACTCCTCTGTTGCGCCAGCTCCACTGGCTGCCAGTTTGCTACCGGGCACAATTCAAAGTGCTGGTGTTAGCCTATAAAGCCCTAAACGGATCTAGCCCTACTTACCTCTCCGAACGCATCTCCTCCTATGAACCAACTAGGACACTAAGATCATCTGGGGAGGCCCTGCTCTCGGTCCCGCCTGCATCACAGGCGCACTTGGCGGGGACGAGAGACAGGGCCTACTCAGTGGTGGCCCCTCGGCCACAGATATCAGATTGGCCCCCTCCCTGCTGGCGTTTCGGAGGAAAGTGAAGACCTGGCTGTTCGAACAAGCATTTGATTAAGCAGTGTAATTGAACACAGGTATACGGAATAATGGATGACGAGACTGGATTCTGATTTTACTGTTGAGGCGCTAATGATTGTTATACTGATGTTAATGATTTATGCGATAATTGTTTTTAATTGCCCTATACTTGTTTTGTGATATTTTGTACTGATGTTGTTCACCGCGTTGAGTCGCCTGAGAGCTGAGAAAAGCGGTATAGAAATAAAGTAAATAAATAAAATAATAAATATCTATCTATCTAAAGATAAAGGTAAAGGTTTTCCCCAGACATTAAGTCCAGTCGTGTCCAACTCTGGGGTGTAGTGCTCATCTCCATTTCTAAGCCGAAGAGCTGGCGTTGTCCACAGACACCTCCAAGGTCATGTGGCCAGTGGCATGAATGCGTGGAGCACTGTTACCTTACCACCAGAGTGGTACCTATTGATCTACTCACATTTGCATGTTTTCGAACTCCTAGGTTGGCAGAAGCTGGGGCTGACAGCGGGAGCTCATAATGCCCCCCCCCCCCCGGATTTGAACCTGTGACCTTTCGGTCAACAAGCTCAGTGCTTTAACCCACTACATATAATAAAAGTGAAAATGTGTGTGTATGTGCCGGAGGTGTCCACTCTCACAGACAGCCTCCCGCCTCCACAAACAGCTTTAACCCACAGTGCTGAGTGTCATATGTTCTGCAGTTGATGGTGGTTGCTGATGGAAGGGTTAATGTGAGTATTAGTTCTGGAAGGTTTGGTAATCTATAAGTGGGAGTTCATGGGTGAAAGCAATTAGGGGTGGTGTCCAGGAGATGGGTTGCAGCCAGGGGCAGCTCAACCCATTACGCAAAGTAAGCATTTGCAGTATAGTTGATTTTGCCCAAGGGCGCTCTTGAGGTGCTCTTGGGGGAAAAGAGACCTTGACATATGCGAGTTGTAGTTACTGGGATGTATAGTTCACCTACAATCAAAGAGCATTCTGAACTCCACCAATGATGGACTTGAACCAAATATGGCACACAGAACTCCCATGACGAACAGAAAATATGTATCAGTGATTGGTTGGGGGGGGGGCAAAATACTGTTTGCTTACTGTTGAAAATTACCTAGGGCCGCCTCTGGTTGCAGCTGGGTGTTACTGGAGTTAAGGAGCTATATTTGGGCGAATGTTCCATAAGCCCAAATATGGACACAGATGGAGTTTGGTGGACATTGACATTTGAGAGTTGTAGTTACTGGGATTTATAGTTCACCTACAATCAAAGATCATTCTGAACCCCACCAACAACAGAATTGGGGCAAACTTCCCACACAGAACCCCCATACTGAAGGCCATCCAGTCCAACTCCCTCCTTACTTACTTACTTAGGCGATCCCTCATTGGACGAGTAAGATGGTCTTCCATTATGGATTTCTCTGTGGGTCCGTATGTGGTTGTGGAGCCCTATTCTTGCTCTGCATCTTCTTCCGCAGTGAGGGCATTGGTTTCCAGGTGGAAGGCGGTCCCGGTCGGGGCTGGCTTGACGCGCCTTCCTCCTGCCACGTTTCTCTCTTTCACCCTCCATTCGTGCCTCCTCAAATTCTGCAGCACTGCTGGTCACAGCTGTCCTCCAGCTGGAGTGCTCAAGGGCCAGGGCTTCCAGGTTCTCAGTGTCTATGCCAGAGTTTTTAAGGTTGGCTTTGAGCCCATCTTTAAATCTCTTTTCCTGTCCACCAATGTTTCGTTTTCCGTTCTTAAGTTCGGAGTAGAGCAACTGTTTTGGGAGACGGTTGTCAGGCATCCGGACAACGTGGCCAGCCCAGCGGAGTTGATGTTGGAGGACCATCGCTTCAATGCTGGTGGTCTTTGCTTCTTCCAGCACACTGACGTTTGTCCGCTTGTCTTCCCAAGAGATTTGCAGGATTTTCCGGAGGCAGCGCTGATGGAATCGTTCCAGGAGTTGCATGTGACGTCTGTAGACAGTCCACGTCTCACAGGCATAGAGCAGGGTTGGGAGGACAATAGCTTTATAGACAAGCACCTTGGTCTCCCTACGGATGTCCCTACGGATGTCCCAACTCCCTCCACCAGGGCAAGAAAACGTAATCAAAGCCCCCCTGACAAAAAGCCATCCAGCCATAGATTAGATAGATAGAAATTAATCACACACAGAGAGCTATAGTATAGATTTGAAAGGGACCCCTAAAGAAGGACAATTTCCATGTTGCATGTTCCAGAGTGGGCAAACCAGACAATCTCCACATCAACACTGACAACAAAACAGCAAGAAATACTGTTGACACACAAGCAGAACGAAATTACATATATTAGAAACCAGCACTTTCTCATCACTTGATTTTCCAGGTCACCAGACTGGACCACAGCAACGCGTGGCAGGGGACAGCTAGTATAATATATTGCAGTGTTTCTCAACCTGGGGGTCGGGACCCTTAGGGGGGTCGTGAGGGGGTGTCAGGGGGGTCATCAAGCACCATCAGGAAACAGTTTTCTGTTGGTCATGGGGGTTTGGTGTGGGAAGTTTGGCTCAATTGTATTGTTGGTGGGATTCAGGATGCTCTTTGATTGTAGGTGAACTATAAAACTCAGCAAATACAATTCCCAAATGTCATGGTTTATTTTCCCCAAACTCCACCAGTGTTCACATTTGGACATATTGAGTATTCATGCCAAGTTTGGTCCAGATCCATCATTGTTTGAGTCCACAGTGCTCTCTGGATATAGGGGAACTACAACTCCAAAACGCAAGGTCAATGCCCACCAAACGTTTCCAGTATTTTCTGTTGGTCATGGGAGTTCTGTGTGCCAAGTTTCGTCCAATTCCATTGTTGGTGGAGTTCAGAATGCTCTTTGATTGTAGGTGAAATATAAATCCCAGCAACTACAACTCCCAAATGACAAAATCAATCTCCCTCCACACCACCAGTATTCAAATGTGGGTGTGTTCGGTATTTGTGCCAAATTTAGTCCAGGTAATGAAAATGCATCCTGCATATCGGATATTTACATGACGATTCATAACAGTAGCAAAACTACAGTTATGAAGTAGCAACGAAAATAATTTTTTGGTTGGGGGTCACAACATGAGGAACTGTATTAAGGGGTCGCGGCATTAGGAACGTTGAGAAACACTGATATATTGTATGAAAATATGTCTTGTAAGCCGCTCTGAGTCCCCTTCGGGGTGAGAAGGGCAGCATATAAATGCCACAAATAAATAAATAATAAAATAGAAAGCAACCTCAGGCATTTTTTCAAAAGAGTTCCTGGGCAAAGGTGGTTTGGCCAGTTCCTTCCCCTGAAACATCCCCTCTGGCGCCTGGGATGTTCCTTAACAGATTCCCACCCAGGTCCCAACCAGAGCTGACCCTGCTTGCTTCCACACGGTACCAGTGCCGGTGGTCCCCTTCCATGCAATGGGGTTGCCTTTTGCCCCACGGAGGACGCCCCAGAGAAGAGGTTTGGGGTGGAGCAGCTGGCCATGGAAAGAAAGGAAAGCCTCCTGCCAAGAGGAGAACGAGGGCAAAGGCTGAGCCTTGGGAGCGAGGGACCTTCAGGGGTCAGAAGGGTCTTGCGCCTCGGAACAAAGGCACACACAAAGGCACACAGCAGCCCTTGCCCCTTCTCCCCTTCCAAAAACCAGAACCAAAGCCAAAGAAGGCAGGGAGGAGTCTCTGAATATTGCATTGGGTCTCACCTAGAGCCCCATTTAAAGAGGGAATAGTAGGACATTTCTATTATTATTATTATTATTATTATTATTATTATTATTATTATTATGGACACAACAAGATTAGTATACAGCAAACAAGGTCTCTCTACTGGCTGTTGTATTCCCAAGTGTCTAGGACTGTGTGATGTATCGGCGAATAATGTGTACAGATCCGAACAGGGTGGCTGACAGGTGGTAATTTTGTTAGCGCCAATTGTTTAAATGCAGGCCAAGGTCTTTAGGCACTGAACCCAGTGTGCCAATCACCACCGGGACCACCTTTACTGGCTTATACAAGAGTCTTTGCAGTTCAATCTTTAAATTATAATTATTTATAAATTATTTATAAATTAAGCCTGCATCAATAGGAGCATAGTGTCTAGATCCAGGGAAGTCTTGCTCCCCATGCTCTATTCTGCCTTGGTTAGACCACACCTGGAATATTGTGTCCAATTCTGGGCACCACAATTCAAGAGAGATATTGACAAGCTGGAATGTGTCCATAGGAGGGCGACTAAAATGATCAAGGGTCTGGAGAACAAGCCCTATGAGGAGCGGCTTAAGGAGCTGGGCATGTTTAGCCTGAAGAAGAGAAGGCTGAGAGGAGACATGATAGCCATGTATAAATATGTAAGAGGAAGTCACAGGGAGGAGGGAGCAAGATTGTTTTCTGCTTCCCTGGAGACTAGGACACAGAACAATGGCTTCAAATTACAAGAAAGGAGATTCCATCTGAACTTCCTGACTGTGAGAGCCGTTCAGCAGTGGAACTCTCTGCCACGGAGTGTGGTGGAGCCTCCTTCTTTGGAGGTTTTTAAACAGAGGCTGGATGGCCATCTGTCAGGGGTGCTTTGAATGCAATATTCCTGCTTCTTGGCAGGGGGTTGGACTGGATGGCCCATGAGGTCTCTTCCAACTCTATGATTCTATGAATTATTATAATTATTTATAAATAAATTAATAATTTATAATAATAATTTATAAATAATAATGATAATAATAATAGTAATAATAATAATATTTATTATTATTATTATTATTATTATTATTATTATTATTTTGCTAGCCGTCCCCTGCCAGGTGTTGCTGTGGCCCAGTTTGGCGATCTGGAAAATACAGTAATGAGAAAGTGTTGGTTTCTAATATATGTTATTTCTCTTTTTTTAAAAAATTGAAAGAAAAAACTCAGGGTAAAACGTTTGGGAAGAGAGGGTGGGAAAATATCCTGGAGAGATGGGGAAAGACAAATCTCAAAGAGGGGAGTGAGAGAATAACCTTATGGGTAAAAATGAGGGTAGGAAAATTGGGGGAAAGGGGGAAAAAAGAAAAACTAAAAATGACAAATGGGGAAAAATATAAATAAAAAGGGGGGAGAGAGAAAAGAAAAGAAAAAATGTTGTTTGACTTCCGATTTTTTTTCTGTCTGGGTTTTAAGTCTATTCGTTATTGATTGTTGTTAATCTCTCTGTCATCCAGTGTTTGCATGGTTTCCTTCTATTTTTTAAAAAATTGCTTAATAAAATCCAATCGGTTGCAAATTTGGGTCTGTCTTGATGTACTTTCAAATGACAAGCTGGAATGTGTCCAGAGGAGGGCGACTAAAATGATCAAGGGTCTGGAGAACAAGCCCTATGAGGAGCGGCTTAGGGAACTGGGCATGTTTAGCCTGAAGAAGAGAAGGCTGAGAGGAGATATGATAGCCATGTATAAATATGTGAGAGGAAGCCACAGGGAGGAGGGAGCAAGCTTGTTTTCTGCTTCCTTGGAGACTAGGACGCGGAACAATGGCTTCAAACTACAAGAGAGGAGATTCCATCTGAACATTAGGAAGAACTTCCTGACTGTGAGAGCCGTTCAGCAGTGGAACTCTCTGCCCCGGAGTGTGGTGGAGGCTCCTTCTTTGGAAGCTTTTAAGCAGAGGCTGGATGGCCATCTGTCAGGGGTGATTTGAATGCAATATTCCTGCTTCTTGGCAGGGGGTTGGACTGGATGGCCCATGAGGTCTCTTCCAACTCTTTGATTCTATGATTCCATGATTCTATGATAAGTTAGTCTGTCCATGTTCATTATATCAAATAGTTTTTAATTCCCAATCTTCTTTGGTTGGGTTTTCTTTGGTCTTCCACTTTCTGGCTGCATTAATCATGTAATAAAATAGAATATCTTGATTCTTGTCCAGTTTCATGTCTAATATCACTAATAAATAGCATTCTGGTTTCACTTGGAATTTTATTTTAAAGGTTTTCTGTATAGTTTCATGAATCCTTTTCCAGTAAATCCTAGCAATTTTGCATCCTCACCACATATGAAAAAATGTTCCTGTTTAAGTATCACATTTCCAACAACAATCTTAGATATTTTTGTAACATTTGGCCAATTTTTGTGATTTAATATACCACTGGTACATCATCTTGTACCAGTTTTCTCGGAGGTCAATTGAATATGTATATTTTAATCATTTATTCCACATTAGTTCCCAGTCTTCCATTCGTATTGCATGTCCAATGTGGGAAGCCCATTTTGTCATACAATCTTTGACTTGCTCTGTTTCTGTAGACCATTATAGCAAACATTTGTACATTTTTTATTGTTTTCTTTTTAATCAGCAGTATTTGGTCCCAGATTGTATCTTTTTTTGAGAAACCCAATTTTTTGTCTTTATTATAATATTCTTGAATGAGGCTGGATGGCCATCTGTCAGGAAGGATTTGATGGTGTTTTCCCTGCATAGTGGCAGAAAGAAAGGGGTTGGAAGGGCTATAGAATTAACACCTGCTAATGTCTATGAGACTGGGTGGCTGTCTGTCAGGAGGGCTTTGATGGTGTTTTTCTTGCACAAAGGCAGGGTTGGACTGGATGGTCTTTGGGATCCCTTCCAACTCTAGGATTCTATAGCCCTATTTCTCCATGCACCTGCTAATGTCTATGAGGCTGGATGGTCATCTGTCAGGTGGGCCTTGATTGTGCTTTTCTTGTACAAAGGCAGGGCTGGACTGGATGGTCCTTGGGACCCCTTCCAACTCTAGAATTCTATAGCCCTATTTCTCCATGCATCTGTTAATGTCTATAAGGCTGGATGGCCATCTGTCAGAAGGGCTTTGATGGTGCTTTTCTTGCACAAAGGCAGAGTTGGACTGGATGGTCTTTAGGATTTCTTTCTAGGATTCTATAGCCCTATTTCTCCATGCACCTGCTAATGTCTATGAGGCTGGATGGTCACCTGTCAGGAGGGCTTTGATGGTGCTTTTCTTGCACAAAGGCAGAGTTGGACTGGATGGTCTTTGGGATCCCTTTCTAGGATTCTATAGCCCTATTTCTCCATGCACCTGCTAATGTCTATGAGGCTGGATGGTCACCTGTCAGGAGGGCTTTGATGGTGCTTTTCTTGCACAAAGGCAGAGTTGGACTGGATGGTCTTTGGGATCCCTTTCTAGGATTCTATAGCCCTATTTCTCCATGCACCTGCTAATGTCTATGAGGCTGGATGGTCACCTGTCAGGAGGGCTTTGATGGTGCTTTCCTTGCACAAAGGCAGAGTTGGACTGGATGGTCTTTGGGATCCCTTTCTAGGATTCTATAGCCCTATTTCTCCATGCACCTGCTAATGTCTATGAGGCTGGATGGTCACCTGTCAGGAGGGCTTTGATGGTGCTTTTCTTGCACAAAGGCAGAGTTGGACTGGATGGTCTTTGGGATCCCTTTCTAGGATTCTATGGCCCTATTTCTCCATGCACCTGCTAATGTCTATGAGGTTGGATGGCCATCTGTCAGGAGGGATTTGATTGGATCTGGATTTCTGCATAATGGCAGAAAGAAAGGAATTGGAAGGGCTATAGAATTAGCACCTGCTAATGTCTATGAGGCTGTCGGGAGAGCTTTGAAGGTGCTTTTTCCTGCATAATGGGGTTGGACTGGATGTCCTTCGAACTCTAGGATTCTATAATTTCTCTTCCAGGGAGATGTGGAAATGCCTTGAGACTGACAGCAAAGCCTGTGTTCCCGCATGGAGCGGAGATGGGACAAAGTGGGGTTTTCTGGTGCCTTCCTTCACAAGAAAAGGAGAAAAGGAGGCTGCAGCAAAAGGAGCTTTCGGCAACTCTCTCCGTCAGCAAGTTCTGACCTGTTGCCGTGTGGGAGGATTTGGCAATGCACGGTATAGGTGGCTATCTCAGCAGAAGCCCTAGGAGGAAACCGGCCTGGCTTTGTCAGTCCCAGGACAGTGCAATGCTCTGAAACCATGCGCTGGCTTCCCTCTGCCTTTTGCTGCAGAACGTTCTGCAAAGCATTGGTCCTCAATGGCATCCGAAGGGGCAGAAATAAGAGTCGGAGGGCTGAGAAAAATAACACAGCCGGCCACTCCTGGCTCACCTACGAGGGTTTGTTTGGAAGAGTTATCATCATGGAGGGAAAGGGTCTCCAATGAACCTTCATCACTAATCCTTCTTTCCACCACAAGCCAGGGATCAAGAATCATAGAATCATAAAGTTGGAAGAGACCTCATGGGCCATCCAGTCCAACCCCCTGCCAAGAAGCAGGAATATTGCATTCAAAGTACCCCTGACAGATGGCCATCCAGCCTCTGTTTAAAAGCCTCCAAAGGAGCCTCCACCACACTCCGGGGCAGAGAGTTCCACTGCTGAACGGCTCTCACAGTCAGGGAGTTCTTCCTCATGTTCAGATGGAATCCCCTTTCTTTCTAGTTTGAAGCCATTGTTTCGCGTCCTAGTCTCCAAGGAAACAGAAAACAAGCTTGCTCCCTCCTCCCTGTGGCTTCCTCTCACATATTTATACATGGCTATCATATCTCCTCTCAGACTTCTCTTCTTCAGGCTAAACATGCCCAGCTCCTTAAGCCACTCCTCATAAGGCTTGTTCTCCAGACCCTTGATCATTTTAGTCGCCCTCCTCTGGACATATTCCAGCTTGTCAATATCTCTCTTCAATTGTGGTGCCCAGAATTGGACACAATATTCCAGATGTGGTCTAACCAAAGCAGAATAGAGGAGTAGCATTACTTCCTTAGATCTAGACACTAGGCTCCTATTGATGCAGGCCAAAATCCCATTGGCTTTTTTTGCCACCACATCACATTGTGGACTCAAACAATGTTGGATCTGGACCAAACTCTACCCGAATACTCAATATGCCGAAATGTGAACACTGGTGGAGTTTGGGGGAAATAGAATCTTGACATTTGGGAGTTGCAGTTGCTGGGATTTATAGTTCACCTACAATCACAGAGCATTCCGAACCCCACCAACGAGAGAATTGGGCCAAACCTCCCACACAGAACCCCCATGTGGGCCACAGCAACGCGTGACAGGGGACAGCTAGTAAATCAATATTTACATTACGATTCGTAAGAGTAGCAAAATGACAGTTATGCAGTAGCAACGAAAATAATTTTGTGGTTGGGGGTGACCACAACATGAGGAATTGTATTTAGGGGTCGCGGCATTAGGAAGGTTCAGAAACACTGCTTTACACAAAGGCAACGTGGGGAGGGATAGGGATAGTGAGTCACCAACTGACAGGAAGGATCCGACCACGATGATTACCAAATATCGAAAGCCCTCCTCCTTGTAGGGGATTTCCTCCCCTCCAGAAGGCAGACCGCCAAATGCTGAAGCGTCTGAAGCAAGCATGACCCGTGTTGTGTCACAAGTCCCTTTCTTTCCAATGACACTTTTACTTTCTTCCTCCCCTCTCCCCTTTTCCCCTGCCTAACATCTGCGCAGCCATCTCTCTGCCTTTTCCGTCATGTGCCACTGTGCAAAAGCAAAGGTTTTGCCAAAAATGAGCAAGGAACCGATTTGGAAGGGTGATCCATTCCACCATGCAAGGCTTGCCTACTGAATTCCTCCCGGCAGACAGACCTTCAAACTTCGAAGGAGGAGAAACATTCCACCACGGCAGGCCACTCCGCTCTCAAGAGCTTCCGTTAAAGACCTCCAAAGAAGGTGAGTCCACCACACTTTCCACGATAAACAGCTCTGACGATGTGGTGGCCATTCAGAGAATCACCCAGTGGGATTCCACGGCGGAGCAGGAATTCAAATCCTGCTCTAATTGAGACCCAACACACAAGTCAATGTATGGCAGCGTTTCTTAACCATGGGGATAGTCACGAGGGGGTGGCAGAGGGGTCACCAAAGACCATCACAAAACACAGTATTTTCTGTTGGTCATGGCGGCTCTGTGGGAAGTTTGGCCCCATTCTATCATTGGTGGGGTTTAGAATGCTCTTTGTTTGTAGCTGAACCATAAATCCCAGCAATCACAACTCCCAAATATCAAAGTCTATTTTCCCCAAACCCTCCAATCCTTTTAGGCAAGACCCGGCCCCACTCTCATGTGCCGAAAGACCCTCAAGACACCAGGTCCCACTAAGTAAGGATGGGACGCCATGGACTAGAAGAGTGAATCCGCTCTGAGGTTTTAGACCAGTGTTTCTCAACCTGAGGGTCGGGACCCCTGGGGGAGGTCACAAGGGGTTTCCAGAGAGATCGCCAAAGACCATCAGAAAACATATATTTCTGGTGGTCTTAGGAATCCCTATGACATAGTTATTTGGGTTCACAGTGCTCTCTGGATGTAGGTGAACCACTTCTCCCCCAAATCCCTGTCAATTCATCCCAAATCCTTCCAGTATTTTCTGTTGGTCATGGGGGCTCTGTGTGGGAAGTTTGACTCCATTTCATCATTGGTGAAGTTCGGAAGGCTCTTTGATTGTAGGTGACCTACAAATCCCAGCAACTACAACTCCCAAATGTCAAGGTCTATTTCCCCAAACTCCACCAGTGTTCACATTGGGCATATTGAGTATCCATGCCAAGTTTGGTCCAGATCCATCATTGTATTAGTCCACATTGCTCTCTGAATGTAGGTGAACTACAACTCCAAAACTCAAGGTCAATGCCCACCAAACCCTTCCAGTATTTTCTGTTGGTCATGGGAGTTCTGTGTGCCAAGTTTGGTTCAATTCCATCATTGGTGGAGTTCAGAATGCTCTTTGACTGTAGGTATAAATCCCTGCAACTACAACTCCCAAATGACAAAATCACCTACCCACCCCCAAACAAGGTAAGGCCCTAGACACTAAATCCAGTAATGTCCGACTCTGGGGGTTGGTGCTCATCTCCATTTATAAGACAAAGAACTGGCGTTGTCCACAGACACCTCCACGGTCATGTGGCCACTGGCATGACTGCACAGAAGCGGTACCTATTGATAAATTCACATTTGCATGTTTTCGAATCGCTAGATTGGCAAATTTAGTCCAGTGAATGAAAATACATCCTGCATATCAGAGGTTTACATGACAATTCATATCAGAGGTTTACATGACAATTCATAACAGCAAAATTACAGTTACGCAGTAGCAATGAAAATAATGTTAAAAATACAGTTACGAAGTAGCAATGAAAATAATGTTATAGTTTGGGGTCACCACAACATGAGGAATTGGATTAAGGCCTCGCGGTATTAGGAAGGTCGAGAATCACTGCTTTAGGCCAACCTTGAGCGGCACCGTCCTTCCTTCCCACGGTACTGATCCCAATCCCTTGGACAGCTCCCATAAAGCGCCATTTAAAGCCAGGAGTGGATTCACCGCCTTCCACAAGACCATGGGTCTGTGAGACCAGAAACAGCAAGGAAGCAGGTACTTTCGCACTCCTTCCTTCTGACAGATCACGAACTTGTGTGCAGAATGAGTATTATGCGAACAGAGAGCATGGGGAAGAGGTTCCTCACAGCCGGTCACATCATCACAGCACTGCTTCCCAGACTCATGGCTCAAAAACAGCCTCCCCAGCCCTTGACGTCTGCCGGACCCACATGGCAACCAGAGCCAAGTTCCCTTCAAATGTGCCGCCATGCCGTCGGACGCGTGTTTCAGTCCCAGCTGCACAGGTTGCTGCTGTGTCACATTTCGCGAGCAAAGACAGCATGGCACACACCTCCCGGGCACTGCTGCTCCGCTGGACAACGCATGGCTCTTTTAGGAGCCATGTAAGGACAGCGGTCTCAAGTGGCGCTCCACAGACTGGAACCATCGGTCGGAAATTCTCCAAGCAGGAGATAAACAATGTAGCCATCCCTAGCGCCTTGGAAAGAATTCCCTGTCTGTCCGACACATCAAACTACCCGAGAAGCTCTGGGCTGCTCCTCTGCCACCTTCTTCCCAACTATGAGGACTGTGCGCTTTGAAAAGGTGCGTATACGCGGACTGTGCGATGACTCACAAACTTTTGAGCAATTACTTGCATCGGCATGGGAGGAACGCAACCACAATAAGACCCAGCACCTCTTCTCCCAATGGCCTCCACTCGATATCCAAAACTAAGCGCATGGCAAGTGGCTCTGAGCCATTTGCAAAGGAGCCACACAGAAGGAACGCAACCACAATGACACCCAGCAGCTCCTCTCTTGGTGGGCTCCACTCAAATAGATTACTGCAACGCGCTCTATGTGGGGCTGCCTTTGAAGACAGTTCGGAAACTTCAGGTAGTTCAACGGTCGGCAGCCAGACTACTAACTGGGGCGACATACAGGGAGCATACCACCCCCCTGTTGTGCCAGTTCCACTGGCTACCGGTCCACCTCCAAGCCAAATTCAAAGTGCTGGTTTTGACCTATAAAGCTCTATAAGGTTCTGACCCAGCTTACTTGTACGAACGCATCCACCCCTATGTCCCACCTCAAAACCTAAGATCATTCGGGGAGACCCTGCTCTCGCTTCCATCAACAGCACAAACGCACCTGGCAGGGACAAGAGACAGGGCCTTCTCGGCGGTGGCCCTCCGACTATGGAACACACTACCAACTGAGGTAAGATCGGTCACCTCCCTCCTAGTTTTTCGAAAGAAACTAAAGGCATGGTTTTGGGACCAGGCTTTTGGACAATAGATGCAAATAGCACTTTAAGGGAATGTGACTGGAATGATGATGTGGCTGATGTATTGTTTTACTGGCTTATGTATTGTTAATTATGCTTTTATGACTAATTGTGGCTTTAATTTTGTAATTTGTTATGTAATGGCTTCGGAATGGGGCCCATTGTAAGCCATCCTGAGTTCACCTTTAGGGGTTGAGAAGGATAGGATAGAAATGCGAGAAATAATAATAATAATCATCATCATCCACTCAATATCCAAAACAAGGTGCAAGGCAAGTGGCTCGGAGCTACATAGAGAGAGCACAACCACAATGACAACCAGCAGCTCCTCTCTTGGTGGCCTCCGCTCAAAGGTGGACATCCACTCGACATCCAAAACCAAGCGTATAGCAAGTGGCTCGGAGCCACATAGAGAGCACAACCACAATGACACCCAGCAGCTCATATCTTGGTGGCCTCCGCTCAAAGGTGGACATCCACTCGACATCCAAAACCAAGCGTATAGCAAGTGGCTCGGAGCCAAGTAGAGAGAGCACTACAATGACACCCAGCAGCTCATCTCGCAGTGGCCTTTGCTCAAAGGTGGACATCCACTCAACATCCCAAACCAAGAATATAGCAAGTGGCTTGGAGCCGCATAGAGAGCACAACCACAATGACACCCAGCAGCTCATCTCTTGTTGGCCTCCACTCAAAAGTGGACATCCACTCGACATCCCAAACCAAGCACATGGCAAGTGGCTCGGAGCCACACAGAGGAAGTGCAACTATAATGACTCCGAACAGCTGTTCTCCCGGTGGCTTCTGCCCAAAGATGAACATCCACTCAACATCCAAAACCAAGTGTATAGCAAGTAGCTCGGAGCCACATTCAAAGGAGCCATGCCTCCAAAAGACTCCTTGGCTCTGCATCCAATGTGGGGATGAGTTACTCCATTGAAGTTCAGGCCGGAGTGAATTCCTGAGCCGGACACTCGCTGTCACGGGTTGTTGGCCGTGAGCTGGAATCGATCAAACAATCCCGGGTTGAGTGGCGCAAGGAGCATCCTGGTTTTGAGAGACCGGCTGGATGGCACATGTGAGGCGCACTTACCTCCGCCAAGTGTCCAGCTGACAGTGTTGCCTCCTTCTCCTCTCTCTTCTTCTTCCTCTTCTTCTCCTTCTCCAGCGCCTGGCACTTGCGCATCTTGCAGACCTTGTGGCTGGTCTTGCGGTTCAGGCAGTGGGTGCATGCCCCGCAGTTCTCCTTCCGCAGGCACGGCGGGCATGACCCACAGCGGCGGCGCTTGGTCCTCTTTGGGGGAGCCAAGGAGGCGGCGCCGTCCCATGACAGAGGAGGCGGGGGGCCTGTGCCCTGATGCCCCACAGAGTCCTCCTTCAGGGTGCAAAGGAGCGGCGGAGGAGCCATGCTCCCCTCCATGGCTTGGAGAGCCTCTTTCCCAATGCAAGGCGAAGAGGAAGACCCTTCCTCACCAGAAGTTGCCTGGCCTCATCTTTTGCCCAACTTCCTTCCTCTTTGGGGGGCTCTCCTTTCCCCGGGCTCAGCAGGGCCCTGGGGGGGCCGCATCTTGGAAGGCCCAGAGAATGCGCTGGGAAGAGGGGCAGAGGAATATGAGGGGGATCTTTTCTCAAAGAGGGGGAGGGAAGTCTTTCTCCAAGATATGAAGAGGGTGTTTTCCCTAAGAAAAAGGGAATCCTTTCTGCAAGGGATGAGGAGGGGTCTTTTCCCAATTTGGGAGGGGGTCCCGTTCTAAAAATGAGGAGTCTTTAGGCAAAGGAGGAAGGGTCTTTTCTGCAAGGGATGAGGAAGGGTCTTTTCCCAAATTGGGGTGAAGAAATGAGGAGTCTTTTGGTAAAGAAGGAAGGGTCCTTTCTGCCAGGGATGAGGAGGAGTCTTTTCCCAAAGAGGAGGGGAAATCCTGTTCTAAAAAATGAGGAGTCTTTAGGCAAAGGAGGAAGGGTCTTCTCTGCAAGGGATGAGGAAGGGTCTTTTCCCGAATTGGGGTAAAGAAATGAGGAATCTTTTGGTAAAGAAGGAAGGGTCCTTCCTGCAAGGAATGAGGAGGGGGCTTTTTCCCAAATTGGGGGGGGGGTCCCTTTCTAAAAAATGAGGAGTCTTTCGGCAAAGGAGGAAGGGTCTTTTCTGCAAGGGATGAGGAAGGGTCTTTACCCAAATTGGGGTAAAGAAATGAGTCTTTTGGTAAAGAAGGAAGGGTCCTTTCTGCAAGGGATGAGGGGTCTTTTCCCAAATTGGGGGAATGCCTTTGTAAGAAATGAGGAGTCTTTTGGCAAAGAAGGAAAGGTCCTTCCTGCAAGGAATGAGGAGGGGTCTCTTCTCAAAGAAGAGGGAAGTCTTCCTTCAGGGGATGAGGGGAGGGGGTCTTTTCCCAAAGAGGGGGGAATCCCTTTGTAAGCAATGAGGAGTCTTTTGGCAAAGGAGGAGGGGTCCTTTCTGCAAAGTATGAGGAGGGGGTCTTTCCCCCCTGCAAAGAATGGGGAAGGGTCTTTTCCCAGGGGGGGGTAACCCTTTGTAAGGAATGAAGGATCTTTTGGCCAAGGAGGGGTCCTTTCTGCAAGGAATGAGGAGGGGTCTCTTCCCAAAGGAGGGGAAAGTCTTTCTGCAAGGAATTGGGGGGGGGGGGTCTTTTGTCAACAAATAAAGGGCCCCCTCCTCCACCTCCCTAGAAGCACCCACCCCTCTCTTGGGCTTAAAAGTTTATAGTCTTTCAGCTGGAGGAGGCCCTGAGCAATCCCTTGCCTGCTGCAGAAAGGGGGGTTGCATTTTGCACAGCCAAGACCCCCACCCCCACCCCCAAAATCTCCCTCTATCCTGGCCCCAGTTCGCCTTGGGACCCTTCCCTCCCTCCCAAAAAGGGTGGGGGTCTCTTTCTTCCAAGGAGGAGGGGGCAACCCAAGGAAGCCCTATTCCTTACTGACCCTTCCTCTTCCTTTGGCAATGCAGCCGTCGAGTGGGGCCCCCTCCCCACCCCAAAGCCCCTTCCTCCGCTTGGTGGGCTCCGAAAGGCCGACCCCTCCCCGCCTTGCTCTGGAGGGGAACAAAGAGGAGGCTCCCCCGCCCACCCACCCCCCAACTCCGGCTCCTTTCGCCTCCCAGCAGCAGCAGAAGCAGGAAGCCCACCAGAAGGAGGGAGGGAGGGAGGGCTTGGAGGAGGAGGAGGGGGGCGGGGACAGAGAGGGGAACCCCTCCCCTTGGGGGGGGGAGGCAGAGCCACGCCCCCTCCTCTTCCCCCCTCCTTTCCAAGGCTGCAGGATGTGCATCAACAGGAGAACTTTGCAATGCTCATTAAGGTGGCCAATTGCAACATTCATACTATTTAAAAACTCTATAATCATTATAGTAAATAAAGGACAACACTCAAAACCAGCAGAATTCCAGACAAGAAACAATCAGGGCCAGCTAATCACCTCCCAACAAAGGATTCCCCTGGGCAGAAAGCAGCCAAGCTTTGAAGCTGCAAGGCTATTCACTGCACATCAAGGTGGTCAATTGCAACATTCACACTATCTAAAAACTCTATAATCATTAGAGTAAATAAAGAACAACACTCAAAACTAGCAGAATTCCAGAAAAGAAATCACTGTTCTACAAATTTTCAGTTTTTCTGTTACCCGTGCACCCTTCACCATGACTTCCCACACCGAAACACTATGAAGCCTTTAAGCCTATTTATCTATCCTTATTCATGGTAAACCTAAATTCCTAATGGAGCTCCTCTGTATTACTGACTCTCTATTCAGATATGCCATGGCCAACTTCCATTTTTCTAGAAAGTCATTACTCTTATTCCTCCTGTTATAAGTTAGTCTGGCCATTAGCATATATTCTCGCATTCTTTCCCTCCAATCCTTTTTCATTAGACCTTTTCCCCCTTTCCAATCTTTGGCTATGGTCAATCTTGCCACTGCAAAGCTATATTGATATATTTCTTGGTCCTTTTGATTATTGTTTTCTCTCTGTAGACCTAGCAGACACAGTCCTGGGCTTTTTTTAATCTTGTTATGTAACATTTTATTTGTCTCCTTAATTACCTTATCCCAAAATTCCTTTATGATCACACAGGTCCACCACATGTGGAGAAATGTCCCTTTCTGTTTCCTGCACCTCCAGCAAATACCTTGTTGTGATTTGTCTATTTTAGCCAATGTTGCTGGAGTGATATAACACCTATAAAACATTTTGTATTGATTCTCCCTGATTGAACCCGATAAAGTAAATTTGAATTCTTTGTTCCATAGGTATTCCCATTTGTCCAATTCTATTGGTCCTTGGCCCAGGATAACATTACTGTCTTGACTCTGTTGTCCTCTATGTTATAGCTTAGTATGTATTTGTATAATCTAGAGATTAACCCTTTATCCCCCTTTTCCCATATTCTTTCCAATTCTGATTCTTTGGTTGCAAATCCAATCCTCAAGTCTTTTTTGTATCTTTCATGCAGTTGGTGATAACGAAACCAATCATTAATCTCCAATTCTTCCCACCCTTTTAATTTCCATTTTTCATTTTCTCTAATAAGATATTCGTTATATGTTCTTGTTTCTACCCTTAAGGTTGGTCTTGCAACTGCTTCTAGTGGCCTCAGCCAAAGGGGGTTTTTTGGCTCCATACCTTTTCTGTATTTTTTCCAAATATCCAATAGTCCCCCTCTAATTATATGTTTATTAAGGCCACATTCTTGAGAGAGACCCTTCGCAGCTTTTCTCAGAGCAACTGTCTGAAGATGATTTGTCAGGTGCAGAAGCTAATGAGAGAGAAGATAATGAGAACTTAGATAGAAAGCATAGTTTTAGTAAACACAGGCAGAGTCTTCAGAGACTGAGACGATCAGTTCGTCTATAGCAAAAGAGAGATAACAAACCTTTATCTGGTAGGAAGATCAAGATAAATGCTTTCATTTCAGTTTTGGGATCTAAAAAAGCTTCATGATCATTCATGGAAAGAGTTGCCTCAGTCAGGTCAATGTTGGAATTTTATTATGGTCTTGCTTCCAAGTGCTCTTAGTTTCATGTACCAAGTTTTTGCCAAGCTTAAGGTTTGTCTATGAGATTCTCCTGCTGTCTTGTTTCGTGGATTCAAGTGATTCATTTCATGGAATTTTATGTACATATGGATCTTGTTTTCCCCTGAAGTTTATGGACTATTTTATATTTTGGACCTTTACTGTTTTGTTACTTCTTGCCGCTTTGCCTACATATATTCTTCAATAAATGGCTTGCTGATTTTACCAAGTTGGTGTGGTGTTTAAGGTCAGAGGTGTTCCTGCTCAGATGTACAACAGGACTGCAACATCATTCTCTCTGGAAAAGAAACCACGTCTGCTTTCCCAGGACTGGCAGCTCCATTTCTGCAAAGAGGACTTGACCTTCGTCTCTATCTTCACTAATAAAACCAGCACAAGATATTTTGCAGAAAGATTCATTTTATTACCTTAAAACACATGGCATTATAATTTAGGAGGAATGTACAAACTTACCAAAGTGCAGATCAGTGCAGTGAAATCTGTGAAAAACAAACGGAGCAACAAAACTCAAAGCCAGGGATGGGCAAACTTTTGTCCCTCCCTCCAGATGTTTTGGACTCCCAACTCCCACAATTCCTAACAGCCTACAGCGTCTGTTTGGAGAAACACAGCAGCAACAGAAGTCCAGAGGCAGATGCAAGGCAGACAAAAAGGTGGATTTTTCTCCTTCCATGAGACTTTGTAGAACAAGAGAGGGAGAGCCTCGGGTGGGAGGAAAACACCTTGGAACGCCATCCGACCCATTCCTCCTTCTGCATTTCCATTGGTGCAAGATCACAACATTCTGCAACTACGGCACTTGCTGAAAGTATTTCTGGACCCCTTCTTGGCTCCAGAGTCATCTGAGCACTCAATAACTTTCCAACTCTTCCCCCTACGTTAAGATGCTTATAGAACAATTTTAATGCTCAATATGCAATTCTGTTTTAATGTTTGTAGATTTTAAATTGTGTTGTCGAAGGTTTTCATGTCTGGGTTGTTGTGAGTTTTCCAGGCTGTATGGCCATGTTCCATGTTCCTGATGTTTCACCAGCCTCTGTGGCTAATGGCATCTTCAGAGGTCTGTTAACATTGCCCAGACATAGGATGCCTCCAGGCAACAGACGTCAGGCTGCCCCTAGGCCAGTGGTTCAAAACCTATGGGTCCCCCTTCAACTCCCATAAATCCTAACAACTGGTAAATTGGCTGGGATTTCTGGGAGTTGTAGGCAAAACACCTGGGGACCCACAGGTAGAGAACCACTGATCTTGGCCACTTGACCAGAGATGACTTTGACCAGGGACGCTATGACCAGGAACCGCTTTGACCAGGGATTGCTTTGACCAGGGACCACTTTGCCATTTGCCATAAATATCAGGAGATAATGCAAATGGAATATGGCTCTACAGCCCAAAAATTCACAGCAACCCAGTGATTCCAGCTGTAAAAGCCGTTGTCAACATGAATGCTACTGGAACATGGCTATGTATCCCCTCCCCCCAAAAAACTCACAGAAACCCATATTTCAAATGGTTTTGAAATGCTTTTTAATGGAAGCCACTTTGACTCTCCTTTGTGGAGAGAAAAAGCAGGGTATAAGTAAGCCCAATAATAATAATAATAATAATAATAATAATAATAATAATAATAATAATAGCCCCTACCCTAGAAACCTTTAAAAAGGACCTTAAAACCTGGCTCTTCCGCTGCGCCTTTGGAGAGTAGGTATACAATCCCACACCACTGTAGCCCACCCACTGTCATTGTGATTGCGCCTATCGTAATTTTATATTGTTATATATTTACATGTTTTATTTTATTATGATGTTGTTTACTGTTTGCGTTTTCGGTTGTGTTTTGGTTTTATTTTATTGTAATTTGTTGTTCGGGCTCGGCCTCATGTAAGCCGCTCCGGGTCCCCACTGAGGAGATGGTGGCGGGGTATAAATAAAGATTATTATTATTATTATTATTATTATTATTATTATGAAGAAGAAGAAATTCGTTTTTACAATAACCATAACCCTGCACCACTTTTCCTCATCACATTGGGCAACAAGGTATGATTTCGGTCTCTTTCCCCTAAGACAGGCATGGGCCAACTTTAGCTCTTCCTCCAGGTGTTTTGGACTTCCACAATTCTTAACAGCCTGGGGGGAGAGCTGGAGTTGGCCCATCCCTGCCCTAAGAAAATGGAACAGAAGAGGGAAGAATCAACGATCAGCCACATAGATGAGAGATCTGCCACAAGCATCCAATTCATTGAAGGGTTCACCCATCTTTCCCCTAGAAATGGGCCTCCGTAAACACTGCTTCAGCCAGGCCAAGGGAGACCTACACAGGGACCACTTTTCCCAAGCCACGCAAAAGCGTTCTTCTTGCCACTGTTCCTCCACCTTCTCCTTTCTCACGCCAAGGACTTGGAGGCCCCTCCAGTCGACCCAAACTCGTCCTTTTGGGTTGAACAAAGCTGGTTTGGTTTCCAAGTTAAGATAGTAAAACCGTTCGGTAAGTCATTTGGCCCCTGAGGTGCATTTCTTTCTCTCGGCTAGGAAGCCGCAGTGGAGGCAGCGGAAGGCAAGGCCTGGGGGGCCTCTGGGGAGAGCAACTGCAGGAACGCTTTCACCTGTGGGGAAGCGGAAGAGCGTTGGTCAAGAAACAGACACACAAGTCATTATGTGTTCAGTCCAATGTGATCATTGGAGGCCCAAGGAATCAGAGGAACATAACAGACTCAACCGAGAGTGAAATAGTCAGAGAAGCCAAGCTTTAGGAACCCTCTTACCTGGCTCATGAGCCTTCCTTGCTCCTTTGGATCACTCTCAAAATCTTTTGTGACATCAAGCAGCAAGACTGGAGCATCCCTTACGCTCTCAGAATGGACCCTGTGGAGAGAAAGGGGGATTTTCTCTGTTGAGGTCTTTAGACCTCGATAGCCTTCATAGTGCTTCAGTTCTGCTGTGGGATTTGGCTCCCGTCTCTGAATGCTCTCTCTTGCATGCGTTTGGAATTGCAGCTTGCTTTTTTACCCAGGAAGCATGAAATGCAGGAAGACTCTCTAATGAAGCAGGGGTTTTAAGCTGTTTCATCTCAGAGGTTTTAGGGGGAGGGCAGTCTTATGGGACACAATAGTCATGCTGGATGGGCAGGTGTGTCGATGCTATTCTGGCACCAGGTCAAAACATGACTGTTGACAAAAGATACCATAAGCCGAGTTTTTCAGACCTTTTTATGGGCTGAAAAAGTCTCCCTCACCTTATAATGGGGTCAAGCCCGGCAGCAAAGCCCAGAAGCCATTGCTTGCAATATATCATCTATTTCTCTCTCCTCTCCCCCTCCCTAAACAGTGTGTTTTCTTTTCTGCTTCTGCTCTGCTTCTCCAGGCTGGAATGTTTTGAAAAGGGAAAGGAGGAGGAGAGACCCTTGAAAGTTGGGAAGATCCATTTATCTTATCAAAGCATTTTCCCCTGAAATATCTGTTAATCTCTCCTTCAGATATATAGGCATTTCCCTCTGCAAGCCTTTGCAAATCCTATGTACCTATATATGTTTCCATCTATAGACATTAATTTTATATATGAACTGTCCCCACATATGTTTGCAGGTCTTTGCAAATCTTATATGCATATAGATATCTAGAGATTTCCATGTATCTGTATATCTTTATCTATATGTGAACACTTGCTGGCTGTTGTACATTAATGTGGATGTTTTGTTTAGATTTATGTTATTATAGAATTTGGTCTGATTACATGTAGTTTAATTTATTGATGCCAGGTTTAATTTACTGATATTAGGTCTTAATTTGATGGTAGGCTTTAATGTTATTTTTATATGTGGGAGCCTTCTGGGGTTTTATGTTAGTATCATGTGTTTTATGTAGACATTGAATGTTTGCCATTGTTATTTTGGAATCCGTCCTGAGTCCCCTTGGGGAGATAGGGCGGAATACAAATAAATGATGATGATGATGATGACTACTACTACTATTACTACTACTATATATGAATTTTCCCTCACATGTTTGCGTCTTTGCAAATCTTATATAACTATACTTATCTGTATAGAGAGATATGTCTGAAGAGATTTATAGGACTTGCAAATATTACCAGGGGGAAATGCACACACAAATAAATATAGACATGTCTACATAGATATGAATATAGATATATATGACTTGCAAAGAGTGGAGGGGAAATGCATGCACACACACACACACACACACAGATGTTTAGACAGATATAAACATAGATATATAGAGCTTGCAAATACTGCAGAAGGTAAATGCACATATATAGAGAGAGGATTTGCAAATATTACAGGGGAAAATGCATTTGTGAAATTAGTATATACCATTATAGATCTATATCTAGCTCTGCATTGTTTATATCGGCATTTAATGTTTACCTGTTACTATGCTGAGTCTCCATGGGGAGATAGGGCGGGATTCAAATCAAGTTGTTCATACCATATTGTTTTTGTTGACCCTCCTTTTCCACTTACAGGGCTAGTTTACTGTTTTTCTTTGAAATACGGCAAATACTCAAAAACATTTAACCTACCAATGCCTCAATTAATGTAATTTTATTAGTATCTATTTTTATTTTGAAATTTACCAGTAGCTGCTGCATTTCCTCACCCTCGGCATACAGTACCTGGTTATGAATGGCTGTCAGCTGATTTTAATCTTTTAAGGTGTTATATTCTTGATGTGTTTTCAGCCTTTCAAAGTCCTCAAAGAAAGAGAGGAAGAGGAGGCAGCAGAGCACATCCCTGACCCTGCTCCCAACCAGCTCCTGCTACACTCCAACCCACTCACTGAAAACTCACAGCAACCCACTCACTGGGTGGTTTTCTCCAGGAGCCAGTTCTCATGCTGCGTGTGGAGCTGCTCCAGGTACTGCAGCTGGACCTCACTCTCTTCCGCCCTGGCCCTCCGGCGCAGCCTCTCCATGCAGATCTGAAGGGACAGAGAAGGACGGTACTTGAGGACCTGCTCTGAGTCCTAATCTACAGGGCAGCAGAAAACAAGCCTGAATGCAAAGGAACACATAATTCTGGTGGCGTAGCAGAAAAACCCACAATCCTACACCACAAGGCTCTATTAGGTGCAACCATTCCCCTCTCAATCCAGAAAACCCACTGGGTGACCTTAGGCAAGTAATAGGCTCTTTCAGCCACAGAAGGAGGAAAATCTCTGACCAAGAAAACCCATAGAGAGGTTGTCATAATCAGTTATTGCATTTGAAGGCACTTGACAATGAGTCTTGGGAAAACTCCACCAAGGAGGGAGCCAATGGACACCCAATCATTTGAGTCGCATTCCCTGTTACCTCTGGAGGTGCCCGGAGGTAGAGGAAGCCATGGAGGCCAAGCTGGCCCTCAAAGGCTTGCAGGAGGAAGGAGTGCCAGTCCTGGTAGATGATCCACTCTGTCTCAGCCAAGTGGCCCGTCTCAAAGAGGTTTTTGGCAAAAACGTACCTGGGGGAGAAGGGAAGTCAGAAAGTGAGACCTTTGCGGAACAACAGCCAAGGCAGGAAAAGCTCAAAGAAATCTGAACAGCTGAAGGCAGAACCCCAATTCTAACCAGGGGCAGGTTTCTTGGAACACAATACATCCAGGGCTGATCATAACGTGCATTTTAAGCCAAAGGAAGTACATTCTTATATATGGAAAGAAAGTGAAGTTGAAACAGACTTTAAAAGCTAACTTCTTGCCAGAGCAAGAGCCTGCTGCCAAAGCATGCCTGGGAGGTGGATGTGGAATCACACACATACGGCCTTTATTGGCATACAACAGCAAAATCACAGAACAAGCATATACAACAAAAGGAAGTCACAGATAAAAAGAAAAACATACTTAAAAGTTACTAATCTCAAGAATAACATTTGCAACTGTCTCACAAAAGAATGCATCACAGTTGTTTGGAAGAAATGGAATTTCATAACACCCTTGCCATTGCTATGCATTGAGATGGGTCAAATCACTCTTAAAACCTTGGCATGAATGAGAGCTATAATATTCTGGCTGCATATACATTTTCAAGCAGACCTTGATAGCTATATTCCCTCTGTGTTATCAGATCATTTTATTTCTCAGGAAGATCGAAGCAATTGGCCTATCTTTGGAAGCACTCTTAATGCTCACAAAAGTGGAAGCCTGCAAGTCAATCAAGAGCAGACTTTTGGATTTTGACTTTCATAATCTGACTCTTGCAGCAAAGACCACTCATTCCTCTACCACATCATTTCTTCCATGCAGATGCGGAGTTATTATGGCAGCTTATCTTATTTTGATTCATCCCACCCAAAGGAGAGCTTTGACGATTGCAAGATGCAACGTAAAACAACAAACATTTATGCATCCCCTTGAGCAATGTCCTTGTAGATGGCTAATTCTCTCACACCAGAAGCAACTTGATGTTTCTCAAGTAGCTCCTGACATGAAAAGAAAAACACCATTATTTCTCTGTATGCCTGAAACATGATAATATACGGATGAAATACAGAAATCCATTTTTTTCACACTGTTCCCATGGCAAAGGTAGACGTGGGATTAATTCAGACCCTAAGCTTGTTAGACCTTGCATCAAAGGATTTTTCCTTGTTTTCCTATCCTTCGTCCATCCCCTTGCCTTCACATCTCTAACTGGGAAGTGGAGGGAAATCTCCTTTCCTCTGCCTAACTAGGCCTCGCCTTTGACTCCACCACACTCCCAGAGACATAAAAAAGAATTCCCTACCTGTCACTATAAACAGATCTCTCAAAGACCTGGACTGCCTCCTGTGCGCTCGGAGGTTTTGTGGGCGGGGGCTCCAGCTGGGCCTTGAGGCGGCTGAGGCAGGAGTAGGTCTGGAAGGTGTAGGCCCACCGCGCAGGGTCCTGGTAGACCATCTGGAGCAAGTTCCCAAGTCCCTGAGGATGGGGGCTCTGCTGGGAAAGGAAAGAGATGGGCAATTAAGAGCAAAAAAAATAAAAAAATAAAATAATAATAATAAACTCAGGGGACTGGGGAAAACATGGCAAAAGGGACTAACGTTCATGTTATCCAATAATCCTAAAGATAATATTTTTATCTGAGGGAGAGAAAAAGACTATTATGTACAGGTTTGGAAATAAAAAGTGTTGGCATATTCATTTGTTAATGCAAAAACAAGCAAAAGTAAAATATCTTGCTGGGTAACACGCGGAAAAACAAAATGGTAAACCTATAGAGAAACCCGCAAACAGGAAGCAGGAAATCTTATTTTAAATAAATTTATGTGCACATGTTTGTATTTTACAGTTTCATGTAATATAGAACAGAGATGTATGTTGATGAGAAAAATTGTGTCACTCTATGTAATAGTTGTTCAAGCACATTTATGCTGATGTATGCATAACAGACACAGGGCAACTTTGGCTGTTAGGGATTGTGGGAGTTGAACTCCAAACACCTGGAGGGAGGGCCAAAGTAGGCCCAGGCTTGAAGTATAAGAATTGTTTTCTTTATGTGTGTTTTTTTTTCTGTTACAGATTTGATGGGGAAATGGAAAAAGAAGGAAACAAACAATCTCGAACCAGGTTAGTCCTGAATTTGCAAACTTTTGGCATTGCCAATTGACTCTTACCGGATGGGGCCCCGGGCCTTGAACCTTCTGCCATTTGGAAACGGGCTCCAGAGTCATGCGCCAATCTGGGAAGGCCTTCCGGAGCAGCCTCACAAAGGTGGATTTGCCCACCGCTACAAGAGAAAGAAGGGAGAATGAGGCTAGTGAGTCTGTATTCGTATTTATTGTCCATCTTGCCCTTGGTTGGCCCCTCTTCCTTTTTCCATTTTCCCCAGCATCATTGTCTTCTCTAAGTTTTCCTGACTTCTCATTATGTGGCCAAAGTACTTCATCCTAGTTTCGAATATCCTTCCCTTCAATTTCCTGATGTATGGACTGGTTGAATCTTTTTGTGGTTCAAGGCACTGTCAGAATTTTTCTCCAACACCAAAGTTCAAAAGCATCGATCTTCCTTCGCTCAGCCTTCCCTAAGGTCCAGCTCTCACATCCATAGGTTACTACGGGGAATAACATTGCTTTAACTATGCGGATCTTCGTTGTCAGTGTGATGTCTCTACTCTTCACTATATTATCAAGATTGGTCATTGCTCTCCTCCCAAGAAGTAAGCGTCTCCTGATTTCCTGGCTGCAGTCTGCATCTGCAGTAATCTTTGCACCTGGAAATACAAAGACTGTCATGGCCTCCACGTTTTCTCCCTCTATTTCCCAGTTGTCAATCATTCTTGTTGCCATGATCTTGGTTTTTTTGATGTTTAACTGCAACCCAGCTTTTGTGCTTTCTTCTTTCACCTTGATTAGAAGGCTCCTCAGCTCCTCCTCGCTATCGGCCATCAAAGTGGTGTCATCTGCATATCTAAGGTTGCTAATGTTTCCTCCAGCAATTTTCACCCCAGCCTTGCATTCATCAAGCCCCGCACATCGCATGATGTGTTCTACATACAAGTTGAATAGGTTGGGGGAGAGGATACAACCCTGCTGTACGCCTTTCCCAATCTTGAACCAGTCTGTTGTTCCATGGTCAGTTCTTACTGTTGCTACTTGGTCCTTATACAGATTCCACAGGAGACGAAGTGATTTGGGATCACCATACCACCAAGAACTTGCCACAATTTATTATGATCCACACAAAGACTATAGAATAGTAAAAAACAAAAAACAAAAACAAAATCAGAAATAGAGGTTTTTTTGAAACTCGCTGCCTTTCTCCATTATCTCTCGTTCCTCTGCCTTTTCTAAACCCAGCTTGTACATACTAATATATATGTATTGAACGGGCCTGCTTTATTTGAGAAGTTTTTTTTTTTTGGTTGTGTCAGGAGCCACTTGAGAAACTGCAAGTCACTTCTGGTGTGAGAGAATTGGCCATCTGCAAAGACGCTGCCCAGGGGATGGCCGGATGTTTTAGATGTTTTATCATCCTTGTGGGAGGCTTCTCTCATGTCCACGCATGAGGAGCTGGAGCTGGTAGAGGGAGCTCATCCGCGCTCTCCTCGGATTCGAACCTGCGACCTGCCAGCACAAGTAAGTAACATATATATATATATATATATATATATATATATATATAACAGGAGGAAAGTTCTGAGAGTGCCTTGGACCACGAGAAGATCCAACCAGTCCATACTTCAGGAAATAAAGCCCGACTGCTCATTGGAGGGAAGGATAGTAGAGGCAGAGATGAAGTACTTTGGCCACACCATGAAAAGAAAGAAAAGCTTAGAGACGACAATGATGCTGGGGAAAAAGGAAGGAAAAAGGAAGAGGGGCCGACCAAGGGCAAGATGGATGGATGGTATCCTTGAAGTAACTGGATTGACCTTGAAGGAGCTGGGGGTGGTGACGGCTGACAGGGTGCTTTGGCGTGGGCTGGTCCAGGAGATCACAAAGAGTCGGAAGCGACTGAACGAATGAACTACAACAACAATATAGTTACTAATATACAGGGTGAGGCATAACTTCCTTTTTTAAAATGTGCGCCATTCAGTCGGTTGAAGACATAGTGGAGCGCTAGTGGTCTCATTCAAGATACGGGAGTATAAAGTTTTGTCCTGACACAGTTCAGTCGCCATCATGCGTAGGAACGGTGAGGAGCATGCTTTTGATGTCAAGGCCTACTTTTCGAGCAGATTTGGAGTGGCCGGCCTGCTCTCCAGATTTAGCCCCTTTTGATTTTTTTTGCTATAGGTTTTTTTGAAATTCTGTGTTTCTGCGAACCGTCCACAAGATTTGAAGACCAACATCCAGGAAGAAACTGCCAACATAACGCCTGCTATGCTGGTAAGAGTCATTACAAACGCCAGAAATTGGTTTATTCAGTGTATGGAGAATGCAGAATGGGGGACGTCACTTACCTAATTTGATCTTCAAAACTATGTAAAACAAAACTTTAGGTATGTGCCTACATTATATAAAAAATTCTGATTCACACAATGAGTTTTATTAAGTTTTGAAAAAAGGAAATTATGCTGCCTCACCCTTTATATGTATTGAATTGGACTGCTTTATTTGCGAAGTAACTAATAAAATTATTATAACATATATTAATGACTTTTTTGATGCTTGGTGATGTACTGTTTTAATATTATTTATGTCTAATGTGTGGTTTTACTAATGTAGTTGTAAGGCATTGAATTTTGCCATTATTTATGTTTAAACCGCTTTGAGTCTCCCTAGGGGTGAGAGAAGCGCTATATAAATACTGTAAATAAATAAACAAATATTTTTTTTAATTATATACTAGCCGTCCCATGCCAAGCGTTGCTGTGGCCCACATGGGGGTTCTGTGTGGGAGGTTTGGCCTAATTCAATTGTTGGTAGGGTTCAGAATGCTCTGTGATTGTAGGTGAACTGTAAATCCCAGCAACTACAACTCTCAAATTACAAAATCATTTTTTTTTTTTTAGTAATGGTCACTCCTTAGTAGGTGTCTTGTAGCCAAATTTGGCGGCAATGCATCTAGTGGTTTTTGAGTTATGTTAATCCCAGAAACCAACATTACATTTTTATTTATAGAGATACTAGCTGTCCCCTGCCACACATTGCTATGGGGTTCTGTGTGGGAGGTTTGGCCCAATTCTATCGTCGGTGGAGTTCAGAATGCTCTTTGATTGTAGGTGAACTATAAATCTCAGCAACTACAACTCCCAAATGTCAAGATTCTATTTTCCCCAAACTCCACCAGTGTTCACATTTGGGCATATTGAGTATTCATGTAGAGTTTGGTCCAGATCCATCATTGTTTGAGTCCACAGTGCTCTCTGGATGTAGGTGAAGTACAACTCCAAAACCCAAGGTCAATGTCCACTAAACCCTTCTAGTGTTTTCTGTTGGTCAGGGGAGTCCTGTGTGCAAAGTTTGGTTCAATTCCATTGTTGTGGAGTTCAGAATGCTCTTTGATTGTAGGTGAACTATAAATCCCAGCAACTACAACTCCCAAATGACAAAATCATTTTTTTTGAGTGAAGGACATACATTGGCCTGTTAGTTGTCTTGTGTCCAAATTTGGTGTCAATTCGCCCAGTGGTTTTTGAGTTCTGTTAATCCCACAAACGAACATTACATTTTTATTTATATAGATTATTTTATATTATATATTATTGTTACTAATATGTGTATATATATATATACACACACACACACACATATACATTGAATGGGTGTCCTTAGGGAGATGGGGCGAGTTATAAATAAAGCATTATTATATTGTTATTATATCACAAATAATAATAGATACACAAAATGGTATTTGGAAAGGGCAAGAGTCAAGCACAGCAGAATAAGCATCTCTATCTGTATCTAGACCTACAAATAGAAAACACAGAACATGATCAAAACACACCAAGAGAGACTCCTGGGCAAGAAGGGCTTGAGGCCTGTGCAGAGGGCCTTCTCCCATTCCCTTTTAAGGGGCTTCTCAGCGACAGGATATCATTCCTATTATTCTTCGACATTTCTATTATATTATTGTTGTTGTGGTAGTTGTTATTATACACTCACCAATATTTCCTTCCACTGAGAGCCTCTTGCCGGTTTCCACGCAACGAGACCGCGCCGCCATCTTGGACGCTCGCGGGAGAGGCTGACTGCGCCTGCGCGCGCAAAGCTCAAACGGGGCTCCTTCGGAGCCCCGTTTGAGCTTTACGCGCGCAGGCGCAGTCAGCCTCTCCCGCGAGCGTCCAAGATGGCGGAATTTCGTCTCAGCGGCCTCCATTTGCGGGGCAGCAAGAGAGTGGAAAGGAACACCTCAGCGCGCTGACGTCATCCGCCCGCGGGGTTGGGAGGGGGGAGTGGTGTCGGAATACACCCGGAAGAAATGCCGCAACGATTTTGTTTGCATCTCTTTGACGTCAACAGCAGCTACTGCCAGAAAACACAGAAAGAGCTTCATCTATTCGATGCTCAAGCAGGAAACTTTGAAATTACTAAACAGGCCCTTCAATACATATATATTAATAATTAATAATATAAAATAATTAATAAATTATTAATAATAATAATAAAATAATTAATAATTAATAATATAAAATAATTAATAATAATAATATAAAATAACAGCTCAAATTTTTTTGTCGTGTCAGGAGCGACTTGAGAAACTGCAAGTCGCTTCTGGTGTGAGAGAATTGGCCGTCTGCAAGGACGTTGCCCAGGGGACGCCCGGATGATTTGATGTTTTTATCATCCTTGTCGGAGGCTTCTCTCGTGTCCCCACATGAGGAGCTGGAGTTGAAAGAGGGAGCTCATCCGCCTCTCCCCGGATTCAAACCTGCGGCCTGTCGGTCTTCAGTCCTGCCGGCACAGGGGTTTAACCCACTGCGCCACCGGGGGCTACAGCTCAAATAAAACAGGCCCTTCAATACATATATATTAATAATCTTGGAGGTACTGTTTTGCAGTGGCTCCGGTCATTCCTGGAGGGTCGATCTCAGAAGGTGTTGTTGGGGGACACCTGTTCAACCCCACAACCATTGTCTTGTGGGGTTCCTCAGGGCTCAATATTGTCTCCCATGTTGTTTAACATCTACATGAAGCCGCTGGGGGAGATCATCCGGAGTTTCGGGGTACGGTGTCATCTGTACGCGGATGATGTCCAACTCTGTCACTCCTTTCCACCTGCTACTAAGGAGGCTGTCCAGGTCCTGAACCGGTGCCTGGCCGCTGTGACGGTCTGGATGAGGGCGAACAAATTGAAATTGAATCCAGACAAGACAGAGGTACTCCTGGTCAGTCGCAAGGCCGAACAGGGCATAGGGTTACAGCCTGTGTGGGATGGGGCCACACTCCCCCTGAAGACGCAGGTTCGCAGCTTGGGAGTGATCCTGGACTCATCGCTGAGCCTGGAACCCCAGGTTTCGGCGGTGACCAGGGGAGCATTTGCACAGCTAAAGCTTGTGCGCCAGCTGCGCCCATACCTTGGGAAGTCTGACTTGGCCACGGTAGTCCACGCTCTGGTTACATCCCGTTTAGACTACTGCAACGCTCTCTACGTGGGGTTGCCTTTGAAGACAGCTCGGAAGCTCCAACTAGTCCAACGCTCGGCAGCCATGATTTTAACAGGAGCGGAGCGCAGGGAGCATACAACCCCCCTGTTGCGCCAACTCCACTGGCTACCGATCTGCTACCGGGCTGAATTCAAAGTGCTGGCGTTGGCCTTTAAAGCCCTAAACGGTTCCGGCCCAAGCTACCTATCTGACTGCATCTCTGCCTATGAACCCACCAGGAGTTTGAGATCTTCCGGGGAGACCCTGCTCTCGATCCCGCCTGCTTCTCAAGCTCGGCTGGCGGGGACGAGAGATAGGGCCTTTTCTGTGGTGGCCCCCCGGCTTTGGAACACCCTCCCCATAGAGGTACGATCAGCCCCTTCGCTGATGGTGTTTCGGAAAAGATTGAAGACATGGATGTTTAAACAAGCATTCGGTTAATCCGTTGTAACGAATTGTGATGACTAAGGATTGGTTATACACGGACGATGAATTTTGGATTACGATTCCAGTTATGAGATGCATAGGATTGTTATTGGTGGCCCAATAATTTGTACTGTATATGTGTTTTATGCTTTTAACTGAATATTGTTTTTTAAATGTTGTAAACCGCAATGAGTCGCCGATTTAGGCTGAGATATTAGCGGTATACAAGTGCATTAATAAATAAATAAATAAATAAATAAATAATAATATAAAACAATAATAATAATAATAATAATAATAATTTATTTTTACCCACTGCTCTAATAAAACAGGCCCATTCAATACATATGCCCTTCTCTGGGTGCATCTGCACTGGAGAATAAATGCAGTTGGGACCCATTTTAAATATTATTATTATTATTATTATTATTATGCCATGTCCCCATGTTGTGCAGTCCTGGGAGTCATAGTTTTCCAAGGTGCATGCCCTTCTCTTGGTGCATTTACAGTATGGAGTGAATGCCCTTGTACCCACTTTAAATGCCATGGCTCCATGCAATGGAGTCCTCCTGGGAGTTATAGTTTCCCAAGGTCCATCCCCTTCTCTGGATGCATCTACACTGTGGAAGAATGCAGTTGGACCTTACTTTAAATGCCATGACTTCATGAGATGGTCATGGGAATTGCAGTTTCCCAAGGTTCATGAAACTCCTCTGGATGCATCTGTGAAATGAACGCTGCTGGACCTTAGTTTAAATATCATAACTCCATAATGTGCAATCCTGGGAGTTATAGTTTCCCAAGGTCCACACTCTTCTCTGTGGGGTAGCTGAGAGAGTGCATCGCCGCTTCCCCCTGCTTCCAGATTGTAGTGCCTAGCAATTACAGTGTGAAGGCAAATCTACTGAAAGAATGTGGAGTACAACCGTGTAACACAGATACATTTAACAGTGTGATGAAAGTTGGGAAATCATCTGTTTCATTTCAAAACTGAGTATGGCTGTGCTCTACACTTCCCTGCTTCAGTGTGATGACGTCCTTGCAACAAAGCATCATGTTTGGGCAACGGAGGCAGAAATCCATTGTCCAAACAGGTCTGTGTGTGGACTTCTTCTGAAGTCTGGGATTTTTTGCTGTGATTTAGTGTTGTCTGGAAGCGCCCCGAGTTCGTGCCAGGAAAACAACATTTCTGGAGGGGAACAACGACTTTCAAAGGAAGGACCGCATAATGAAACAGAAATAACACTTTCAAACCAGGAACAGAACGCGTCACAAATGTTGTGACAAGGCGCAATGCAACGGGAACAGCACGCTATCCGGACGAAAGAGGCACAGGCGACGGTGGCTTGAAAAAAGGCTTTTAATGCTTTTCAAGGGGAGAGAAGAGGGCTAGGAAGAGCTGCAAAAGAAGGGGGTCCCTCCGTGTTGGGCTCTGCGTTGGGCGGTCTTAGAAGCATTTCCGGTGGACGATGGAGGGCCCGGCTTCGTCGTACTCGGGTTTGCTGATCCACATCTGCTGGAAGGTGGAGAGCGAGGCCAGGATGGAGCCCCCGATCCAGACAGAATACTTCCGCTCTGGAGGCGCAATGATCTGCAAAGGAGGACAGAAAGAAGAGTCAAGGGCCAAGGCCTTTGCAACCAAGAGCGGGCGGCTACATCGTTGAATGGACGTGGCTTGGCCCCACTTGAACTGCTGGGGCTCAATGAAACAAAGCCACGGGAGTTGTAGTTTTCCAAGACCTTTGGACGTCTCTTCCCAAACTTTATTTGTATCCCATCCCATCCTTCTTTGGGGACTCAGGGCAGCTAAACTACAATTCCCAGGACCCCAAAATAGCTGGTGGAGTTTGGGGAACATAGATCTATTTTCCCCAAACTCCACCAGTGTTCACATTTGGGCATTTTGAGTATTGGTGCCAAGTTTGGTCCAGATCCATCATTTTTGAGTTCACAGTGCTCCCTGGAGGTAGGTGAACTACAACTCCCAAACTCAAGGTAAGTGCCCATCAAACCCTTCCAGTATTTTCTCTTGGTCGTGGGAGTTCTGTGTGCCAAGTTTGATTCAATTCCATCGTTGGTGAAGTTCAGAATGCTCTTTGATTGTAGGTGAACTATAAATCCCAGCAACGACAACTCCCAAATGCCAAGATCTATTTCCCCCAGACTCCACCAGTGTTTACATTTGAGCACATTGAGTATTGGTGCCAAGTTTGGTCCAGATCCATCATTGTTTGAGTCCACAGTGCTCTCTGGATGTAGGTGAACTACAACTCCCAAACTCAAGGTCAATGCCCACCAAACCCTTCCAGTATTTTCTCTTGGTCGCGGGAGTTCTGTGTGCCAAGTTTGATTCAATTCCATCATTGGTGAAGTTCAGAATGCTCTTTGATTGTAGGTGAACTATAAATCCCAGCAACTACAACTCCCAAATGTCAAGATCTATTTTCCCCAAACTCCACCAGTGTTCACATTTGGGCGTATTGTTCCAAGGTTGCTTCAATTTCATTGTTATTGTGGTTCAGAATGCTCTTTGATTGTAGGTGAACTATAAATCCCAGCAACGACAACTCCCAAATGCCAAGATCTATTTCCCCCAGACTCCACCAGTGTTTACATTTGAGCACATTGAGTATTGGTGCCAAGTTTGGTCCAGATCCATCATTGTTTGAGTCCACAGTGCTCTCTGGATGTAGGTGAACTACAACTCCCAAACTCAAGGTCAATGCCCACCAAACCCTTTCAGTATTTTCTCTTGGTTATGGGAGTTCTGTGTGCCAAGATTGGTTCAATTCCATCGTTGGTGGAGTTCAGAATGCTATTTGATTGTAGGTGAACTATAAATCCCAGCAACTACAACTTCCAAATGACAAAATCACCCCCCCCCAACCCTGCCGGAATTCAAGTCAATAGGGTCTCTCTCTTGTGGGGACCCACCTTGATCTTCATGGTGCTGGGAGCCAAGGCAGTGATCTCCTTCTGCATGCGGTCAGCAATGCCGGGGTACATGGTGGTGCCCCCCGAAAGGACGTTGTTGGCGTAGAGGTCTTTGCGGATGTCGATGTCGCACTTCATGATGGAGTTGTACGTCGTTTCGTGGATCCCCGCTGACTCCATGCCTGCGGGAAGAAAGAGAGCCCTTAAGGGGAGTCCATACTGCAGAATTCACCAAGTTTAATACTACAGTAGGCTCTTGGTGAACCTCAGGGTCCTCCAGAGTATCATACTTGGAAAGGAACCCCAAAGGTCATCTAGCCCAACTCATTCTGGCAGGCAGGAAAACACCGTTCGATCCGTCTCGACAGATGGCTATCCAGCCCCGGAAGCATAGACTCATAGAACCCTAGAGTTGGGAGGAATCTCAAAGGTCATCTGGTCCAAACCATTTCTGCAAGGCAGGAAGTCCCCACTGGATCCCTCCCAACAGATGGCCATCCAGAACCCTAGAATTGGGAGGGACCTCAAAGGTCATCCAGCCCAACCCATTCTGGCAGGCAGGAAAACACTGTTTGATCCATCTCAACAGATGTCCATACAGTCCCTCAATCATAGACCCATAGAACGCTAGAGTTGGGAAGGACCTCAAAGGTCATCTAGCTGAACCCATTTGGCAGGCAGGAAAACACAGTTTGATACTTCTCAACAGATGGCCATCCAGCCCTTCAATCATAGACTCATAGAACCCTAGAGTTGGGAGGGACCTCAAAGATCATCTAGCCCAACCCATTTGTCAGGCAGAAAAGCACCATTCGATCTATCTCAACAGATGGCTATCCAGACCCTAAATCATAGGGTCATAGAACCCTAGAGTTGGGAAGGACCTCAAAGGTCATCTAGCTGAACCCATTTGGCAGGCAGAAAAACACTATTTGATCTGTCTCGACAGATGGCCATCCAGACCCTCAATCATATGGTCATAAAGTCCTAGATGGAAGGCACCTCAAAGGTCATCTAGCCCAACCCATTCTGGAAGGCAGAAAAACACCATTTGATCTATCTCGACAGATGGTCATCCAGCCCCTCAGTCATAGGGTCATGGAGTCCTAGATGGAAGGGACCTCAAAGGTCATCTAGCCCAACCCATTCTGACAGGCAGAAAAACACAATTTGATCAATCTCGACAAATGGCCATTCAGCCCTCAACCATAGAGTCATAGAGCCCAAGTTGGGAAGGACCTCAAAGGTCATCCAGTGCCACCCACTTCTGCAAGGCAGGAAATCTCCACTGGATCCCTCCCAACAGATGGCCATCCAGCCCCACAATCACAGACTCATAGAATCCTAGAGTTGGAGGAATACTCAAAGGTCATCTTGTCCAATTCATTCTGCCAGGCAGGGAGACACCATCTGATCCCTCCCAAGAGATGACCATCCAGTGCTTCAATCATAGAACGAAGCGCCCCGATTCCCCCCATTGTCTCACCAATGAAGGAGGGCTGGAAGAGGGTCTCTGGGCAGCGGAAGCGCTCATTGCCGATGGTGATGACCTGCCCGTCGGGGAGCTCATAGCTCTTCTCGAGGGAGGAGGAGGAGGCAGCGGTGGCCATCTCGTTCTCAAAGTCCAGCGCCACGTAGCATAGCTTCTCCTTGATGTCGCGCACGATCTCCCGCTCGGCTGCAGAGGGAGGGAGGAAGGTGCGTGGGCTTAGACCCCAAGGGAGGGAAAGGGCCCCAAAGAGGGCCCCAAAGAAGGCCACCATCACCCTTTGCAACCCCCTGGAGAATGACCCCGGCAATGGAGTGAAGGTTGGAAATGCAGGGAAAGGGTGGGCACATTCCGTCATGTAAAAAGTCCCCAGAGATACTGGGCACAAAGACATACTATATTAGACGACATTGTTAAAGTCTAACATAAATATTAGTAAACAAAGAAATTGGAAATGGGGTCGTATCTGAAACCAGCTCCAGGGATGCCATGTCGATGGGGCAGCGAATCCAGACCAGGCTTTAGTGTTTGCAAAGCTATGCAAGACTTACTTCCGCCAAAGGATCTGTTGTTGTTACCATTGTTGTTTTTGTTATAACCTACTTACCAGTGGTGACGAAGGAGTATCCCCTCTCGGTGAGGATCTTCATGAGGTAGTCGGTCAGGTCGCGGCCAGCCAGGTCCAGGCGCATGATGGCGTGGGGCAGGGCATAGCCTTCGTAAATGGGCACATTGTGTGTCACACCATCGCCTGAGTCTAACACGATCCCTGCAATGGAGCAAAGAGACAGGCTTTGAACAGGTAGGCAACCCCGTCTCCAGCTGCAAAGACCCATTATGGCCTCACCATGACTATACTGCTGCGAGATAGATAGATAGATAGATAGATAGATTCATGTGCAATAAGCATAAATGTTAACCACTGCCTCCTCCTAAGTAAAATGTATAATATCACAAAGGATTACCATCTCACCCTCCCCATAGGAAATCTACTACAAAACAGGAGCTTTTTTTGTTGAGTTCCGAGGCCATAGAAGCAGATGGCGGAAACAGAAGAACGGCCTGCCTCAGGGGAGCATGCTTGTTCCATCAATGTTCAACATTTCCACAAATGACCAGCCACTGCCAGAAGGGACAGAGAGCTTCATCTAAGCTAATGATCGTGCCATTACTGCTCAAGCAGGGAGCTTTGAGATGGTTGAACAGAAGCTCTCTGAAGCTCTAGGTGCTCTTACTGCCTAACACCGAGAAACCAGCTGATTCCTAACCCATCTAAAACACAGATATGTGTTTTTCATCTTATGAACAGACAAGCATCCCAAGCTCTGAGGATGACTTGGGAAGGAATCCCACTGGAGCATTGCAGCACACCCAAATATCTGGGAGTCACTCTGGATCGTGCTCTGACCAACAAGAAGCACTGCCTGAATATCAAGCAAAAAGTGGGCGCTAGAAATAATATCATGTGAAAGCTGACTGGCACAACTTGGGATCACAACCAGACACAGTGAAGACATCTGCCCTTGCGCTATGCTACTCCTCTGCTGAGTATGCATGCCCAGTGCGGAACATATCTCACCATGCTAAAACAGTGGATGTGGCTCTTAATGAGACATGCCGCATTATCACGGGGTGTCTGTGCCCTACACCACTGGAGAAACTACACTGTTTAGCCGGTATTGCACCACCTGACGATCGCAGGGAAGTAGCAATCAATAGTGAAAGGACCAAGGTAGTGACATCTCCAGCTCATCCCCTGTTTGGATATTAGCCAGCACGTCAACGACTTAGATCAAGAAATAGTTTTCTAATATCTACAGAGACACTCGCTGGAACACCTCAGCAAGTGAGAGTCTGTAAGACTGTAGGATCTATATAACAATATTAAATGACCACTCACAAGCCGGTGTTGCTTTTAAATGGATATATTGCATGTATCTCTGCAGAAAAGAAAGACACTACTCACTTTTTCCCACCACCAAAAGTGACAAGCTGAAACCCAGAACCTCAATCAATGGCTGGTACCAAATGAGAGACTCCCCCCTGGGCACACAGAAAACTGGGCGACTTGGAAGGCACAGAACAGACTGCGCTCTGGCACCACGAGATACAGAGCCAACCTTCAGAAATCAGGCTACAAAGTGGAATCCACGACATGCGTGTGTGGAGAAGAGCAAACTACAGACCACCTACTGCAATGCAACCTGAGCCCTGCTACATACACAATCGAGGACCTTCTTGCCGCAACACCAGATAGTGTCCAGATACTGGTCAAAGGACATTTAAGTCAAGGTGGTGGGTAGCACTGGGGGTGGGTGGAGGGGTAACTGTATGGAGGGTTGTTTGTTTATGTGTGTTTGTTTGTGTAGGTGTATATTTTTGCAACATATATAGTTGGTGTATTATTTTTTCAAAATAAAATTTTAATTTTTTTTTAAAAAAAGGACATTTAAGAGAATACCAAGTCTGCAATTTTTTGTGTTTTGTTTGTTTGTTTTTTAATACAATACAACTGGTTTGGCTCACTCCTGACACAATAAATAAATAAGCATAATAGATTTTCTGAAAATAAGGTAAGCATGTTCAATGTACTGTTGAAGGCTTTCATGGATGGATGCCTGATGCCAGCCATAGCAAGGGAGCAGCGAATCTGCTCTGGGTTTTAATCCGAACTTAAAAGGGGCTTTTCCAAAACCTATTGCTAATTGGATGTGGCATCTTGGAGAACGTTTCTGAAAGCTGCCACCCAAAACATATGGAAGGTTCCTACATAAATGCAGGCCTAGTATCAGCAGCCGCTGGAATGATGAATATCTTCAAAACATTGAAGCCAAGCCGGAAGTGGAATGTCTTCTCCAGATCAGCGCATAGGGGTTTTTTGTGTGCCAAAACTGTGATTTTGGGCGCATTGCCTCTCACCTGTGGTTCTCCCAGAAGCGTAAAGGGATAGGACGGCTTGTATGGCGACGTACATGGCGGGGACATTGAAGGTTTCAAACATGATCTAGGAGAGAAGGAAAGGGAGGGATTTAGGGGTGCCCCTCTTGACACATTCCCAATATTATTATTGTTATTACTAGCTAAACCCAACCACGCTTCACTGTGTCTCAGTCAGATATTAAATGAATGACATAGTAAATAAAAGTATTATTGCAAATATAGATTCATAGCAAAAACACATCATTCAGTTCAATACCCTGCCTTGCGTTACTGTGTCTATATTGTTTGTTTTTTGATTTACCTATTGCCTTTGAGACTTGCTTTCTTTATTAACACTTGGATGTTTACCTCATTATTCCTGGTGAGTGCTGTGAGTAAGGTGAACTCCTGCTGAGGCGCAACACTGCGCTTTATTGATAGTCATAGCGTACGCAAGGCCCAACTTACCTGTCCGAACGGGTCTCCCCTTACAAACCATTAAGGACTCTAAGATCATCTGGGAAGGCCCTGCTTTTGGTCCCGCCTTTGTCTCAAGTATGTTTGGCGGGGACGAGAGACAGGGCCTTCTCAGTGGTGGCTCCTTGGCTATGGAACACCCTCCCTAGGGAGATTAGATCTGCTCCCTCTCTCTTAATGTTAAAACATGGCTGTTCGAGCAAGCATTTACAAATGCAGAGTAGCTAATATAGGAAATCGAAAGATTTGACAATGGAACTGGACAATGCTTGATAATAATGAGTTGCTAATGATGTTGTTTTTATTGCTTTTGTGGTGTTTTATATTGTTTAATGTTTTAATCTGTACTATGCTTTTATATGTGCTGATTTGTTGGAAACCGCCTTGAGTGGCCGATTGGCTGAGAAAGGCGGTATACAAATACAGTAAATAAATAAATAAAAATAAATATTGGAAATTGACGTCGTTAGTAGTTGAATGTCATGTCAGTCAGAATGAGTGGTATGCCAACAGCAAGCAGTCACATCTCAACTTTCATTACTTATACTGCTGAGGTGCAATGACAGCTGCTCTGTGATTGGTTGGTATTTCTCATAGTGCTGTGGTAAAATGAAAGCTGCTCTGCAACAGGTTGTTATTTCTTTAACTGCTGAGGTAAAAGGAAAGCAGTGCAACAGCGATTGGTTGCTGTTGTTATTCATTCGTTCAGTTGTCTCCGACTCTTCGTGACCTCATGGACCAGCCCACGCCAAAGCTCCCTGTCAGCCGTCACCACCCCCAGGTCAGTTGGTTGCTAGAGCTCATTATATTGCTGAGGTAAAAGAAAAGCTACGCTGAGAGTGGTTGCTTTGGGCATCACAGATTCCACTTTGTCTATACCCTGACTGCTAGTTTTACTCTAAATACACGTGTGTATTTGAATGCAGCGTTGGGTCAAAATTTCATTTTACTACATAAACACACGTGCATTGGAATGCAATGTTGTGTCGAAATGTCACGTCAATCAAATGACAACTTTTCGAGTTTTGGAAACACAAACATACGAAGGCTGAGATTTGATATAAAGATTATTATTATGTTTATGTTAGTTTATGCCCAACTTTTCCCTCCACAAGGAGGCTCAAAGCGGACCCACAATCGTCTCAGAAGGTCCATCCCAAAGGTCGTTGGACTGCAGTACCCATCAGGAAGGGGCCCCCAAAGGCCATCTAGTCTCACACCAAAGAAAGGGAGGAAATCCGCCTTTTGAGTCATCTGCCTTCAAAGTGGATTGAGTGGCCAATGCTCAGGGAAAGTGGAGGAAGGAAGGGGGCCTCACCTGTGTCATCTTCTCCCGGTTTGCCTTGGGGTTCAGGGGGGCCTCTGTGAGAAGTGTGGGGTGTTCCTCAGGAGCCACACGCAGCTCATTGTAGAAGGAATGGTGCCAGATCTGGAGGAGCAAAGAAGAAAGGTGGTTAGAGCTGAAGCCAAAAATGGCAGGGAAGGGAAAGCCAGAGGTCCTCTAGTCCAACCCTCTCACATTCAAAAGGGAAGGGGGAAGGAGAAGGAAGGGAGGACAGAAGGAAGAAAAATGAAGGAGGGAGAAGAAAGTAAGAATACATGGAAGGGAGAGAAAAGGAATTCAGGAAGGAGTGAAGGGAAGGAACTGAGGAAGAGAGGGAAAATGGGAGAGGGAAGGAAGGAAGGAAGGAAGGAAGGAAGGAAGGAAGGAGGGGGAGAAGGGAAGCGACACAGGAAAAGGAGGAAGGAAAAGGAAGAAGGGAGGAGAAAGTAAGAACATGGAAGGGAGTGGAAAGGAAGAAAGGAAGGAGTGAAAGGAAGGAAGAGAGGGAGAGGAAGGAAGGAAAAGGAAGGAGGGAGAAGAAAGTAAGACATGAAAGGGAGAGAAAAGGAAGACAGGAAGGGGGAAAGGAAGAGAGGGAGAGAAGGGAGGAATAGGAAGAAGGGAGGAGAAAGTAAGAACACATGGAAGGGAGAGGAAAGGAAGAAAGGAAGGGGAGAAGGGAAGGAAGAGAGGGAGAGAAGGGAGGAAGGGAGGAAGGGAGGAAAAGGAAGGAGAGAGAAGAAAGTAAGAATACATGAAAGGGAGAGAAAAGGAAGACAGGAAGGAGTGAAGGGAAGGAACAGAGGAAGAGAGAGGAGATGGGAGAGATAAAGAAGGAAGCAAGGAAGGGGAGAAGGGAAGTGACACAGGGAAATAAGGAAGTAAAAGGAAGAAGGGAGGAGAAAGTAAGAACACATGGAAGGGAGAGGAAAGGAAGAAAGGAAGGGGAAAAGGGAAGGAAGAGAGAGAGAGAAGGGAGGAAGGAAGGAAAAGGAAGGAGGGAGAAGAAAGTAAGAATACATGAGAGGGAGAGAAAAGGAAGACAGGAAGGGGGGAAGGAAGAGAGGGAGAGAAGGGAGGAAGAGAGGAATAGGAAGAAGGGAGGAGAAAGTATGAACACATGGAAGGGAAAGGAAAGGAAGAAATGAAGGGGAGAAGGGAAGGAAGAAAGGGAGAGAAGGGAGGGAGGAAGGAAAAGGAAGGAGGGAGAAAAAAGTAAGAATACATGAAAGGGAGAGAAAAGGAAGACAGGAAGGAGTGAACAAAGGAAGAGAAAGGAGATGGGAGACACAAAGAAGGAAACAAGGAAGGGGAGAAGTGAAGTGACACAGGGAAAGAAGGAAGTAAAAGGAAGAAGGGAGGAGAAAGTAAGAACACATGGAAGGGAGAGGAAAGGAAGAAAGGAAGGGGAGAAGGGAAGGAAGAGAGGGAGAGAAGGGAGGGAGGAAGGAAAAGGAAGGAGGGAGAAAAAAGTAAGAATACATGAAAGGGAGAGAAAAGGAAGACAGGAAGGAGTGAAGGGAAGGAACAGAGGAAGAGAGAGGAGACGGGAGAGATAAAGAAGGAAGCAAGGAAGGGGAGAAGGGAAGTGACACAGGGAAAGAAGGAAGTAAAAGGAAGAAGGGAGGAGAAAGTAAGAACACATGGAAGGGAGAGGAAAGGAAGAAAGGAAGGGGAGAAGGGAAGGAAGAGAGGGAGAGAAGGGAGGAAGGGAGGAATAGGAAGAAGGGAGGAGAAAGTATGAACACATGGAAGGGAAAGGAAAGGAAGAAATGAAGGGGAGAAGGGAAGGAAGAAAGGGAGAGAAGGGAGGGAGGAAGGAAAAGGAAGGAGGGAGAAAAAAGTAAGAATACATGAAAGGGAGAGAAAAGGAAGACAGGAAGGAGTGAAGGGAAGGAACAGAGGAAGAGAGAGGAGACGGGAGAGATAAAGAAGGAAGCAAGGAAGGGGAGAAGGGAAGTGACACAGGGAAAGAAGGAAGTAAAAGGAAGAAGGGAGGAGAAAGTAAGAACACATGGAAGGGAGAGGAAAGGAAGAAAGGAAGGGGAGAAGGGAAGGGAGAGAGGGAGAGAAGGGAGGAAGGGAGGAAAAGGAAGGAGGGAGAAGAAAGTAAGAATACATGAAAGGGAGAGAAAAGGAAGACAGGAAGGAGTGAAGGGAAGGAACAGAGGAAGAGAGAGGAGACGGGAGAGATAAAGAAGGAAGCAAGGAAGGGGAGAAGGGAAGTGACACAGGGAAAGAAGGAAGTAAAAGGAAGAAGGGAGGAGAAAGTAAGAACACATGGAAGGGAGAGGAAAGGAAGGGGAGAATGGAAGAAAGAGTGGGAGAGAAGGGAGGAAGGAAGGAAAAGGAAGGAGGGAGAAGAAAGTAAGAATACACGAAAGGGAGAGAAAAGGAAGACAGGAAGGAGTGAAGGGAAGGAACAGAGGAAGAGAGGGAAGACGGGAGAGACGAAGAAGGAAGAAAGGAAGGGGAGAAGGGAAGCGACACAGGAAAAGAAGGAAGGAAAAGGAGGAGGGAGGCCTGTTCTAGGCAGTCCCTTGTTACCTTCTCCATGTCGTCCCAGTTAGTGATGATGCCGTGCTCAATGGGGTACTTGAGGGTCAGGATACCTCGTTTGCTCTGGGCCTCGTCCCCTACGTAGCTGTCCTTCTGGCCCATGCCCACCATAACACCCTGGAAAGGAAAAGGAGGAGAAACTAAGGAAAAAGAGTGGATTTAGGGAGGAAAAGAGGGTCCCGAACCACAGGTCCCCCCAAAACACAACACAACGAATACCCCAAAAGCACAATCCTGGCCTCTGCTGCTTACTCTTCCCTTCTTTGCTGGTCAAAGGGGTTTTGCAAGGCTTCAAAAACCAGCCATTGCTGCTACCTTTGGAAAAGAACAACCTGTTGCAATCCTACTAGGTATTTTGCATCACCATCAAACGCTATGATTTTGGTTCTGCCGGGCAGGAGGACACAATCTAATGCCTCCCAAGAGAGACCATCAAAACACTGCATAATAATAATAATAATAATAATAATAATAATAATAATAATAATAATATATAATATATAATAAAACCCACAAGAACCTAATAATATAATTTATTATTTTTATTATTATTATTATAGATCTAGTTTGCTGTGACATACTGTGCTTTTGTGTCAATAATAATAATAATAATAATAATAATACCATAAGATGCTAGAGTTGGAAGGGCCCCCCAAAGTCAATCCAGTCCAATCCACTTCTGCCAGGAAGGAATGCACAACCTAATCCTTCCTGACAGAGGGTCATCCATAGCCTGAATAACAATAATCATAATACCATAGGATCCTAGATTTGGAAAGTCCCCCCAAAGGCAATCCAATCCAACCCACTTCTGCTAGGCAAGAGGACACAATCTAATGCCTCTCAAGAGAGGGCCATCCATCTTTTGCTTAAAGGCTTCCAGAGAAGAGACAGCACCAGACGTTAAATCCGAAGGTCTGAATGGACGCCCAAAGGCCATCCAGTCCAACCTGCTTCTGACAGTAAGGAGGACACAACCTAATCCCTCCTGGGAGAGGGCCACACAGACACTGCATAATAATAATAATAATAATAATAATAATAATAATAATAATAATAGGATGGTAGAGTTGGAAAGGCAATCCAGGTCAACCCACTTCTGCCAAGCAGGAGGACACAATCTAATCCCTCCCAACAGAGGACCATCCAGACTCTACATAATAATAGAAATAACAATAATAGGATCCTAGAGTTGGAAGGGTCAACCAAAGGTCCTCTATTCCAACCTGCTTCTGCCAGGAAGGCAGATATAATGGAATCACTCCCAACAGAGGGCCATCCAGACTCTGCATAATAATAATAATAATAATAATAATAATAATAATAATAATAATAGGATCCTAGAGTTGGAAGGGCCCCCCAAAGGCAATCCAGTCTAACTCACTTTGCCAAGTAACAGGACACAATCTAATCCCTCCTGACAGGTGGCCATCCAGCCTCAGTTTAAAGACCGCCCCCCCCCCCCAAGAGCAGGCAGCACCATCAGCATTGCCCCCACAAACCTGGTGCCTTGGGCGTCCCACGATGGAGGGGAAGACGGCGCGGGGGGCATCATCGCCCGCAAAGCCCGCCTTGCAAAGGCCGGAGCCATTGTCGCAGACGAGAGCAGTGGTCTCCTCTTCGCACATGATGATGGGCTACGGAGTGGCTGTGGCAGGGCAAGGAAGGCTGGAGGGAGGAAAAGAAAGGCATGAATCCTAGAATCCTAAAGATGGAAGGGAACCCAGGGGCCATGCCATCTAGTCTCCTGCCAGGCATGAAAGGCACAACCCAAGCCCTCCCGACAGATGGCCAACCAGCCTCTGCTTGAGACCCTCCAAAGGAGGAGAGACCTATCCAAGGAAGCAGATTCCAATAAATACAGCTATTGTGTATTTATTATGTATTATTTTGGGCTTGGCCTCATGTTAGCCGCCCCGAGTACCCTTTGGGGAGATGGTGGCGGGTTATAAATAAAATGTATTATATCTATATATATATAAATGCTCTGTGCATAATGAGTTCCTTAAAAACAAAAGAACCAATGAACGAAATCACACCAAATTTGGCAACAAAACGTCTCACAACACAAGGAGTGACCATCACTCAAAAAATTATGATTTTGTCATTTGGGAGTTGTAGTTGCTGGGATTTATAGTTCACCTACACTCAAAGAGCATTCTGAACTCCATCAATGATGGAATTGAACCAAACTTGGCACACAGAATTCCCAAGAACAACAGAAAATATTGGAAGGATTTGGTGGCCATTGACCTTGCGTTTGGGAGTTGTAGTTCACCTACATCCAGAGAGCTCTGTGGACTCAAACAGTGATTGATCTGGACCAAACTTGGCACAATCACTCAATACGCCCAAATATGAACACAGGTAGAGTTTGGGGAAAATAGACCTTGACATTTGGGAGTTGTAGTCACTGGGATTCACAGTTCACCTACAATCAAAGAGCTTCTGAATCCCACAAACGACAGAATCAGGACAAACTTCCCACACAGAACCCCCACGACCAACAGAAAATACTTAAGGCCATCCAATCCAACTCCCTTCATCAGGGCAAGAAAACGTAATCAAAGCCCTCCTGACAAAGAGCCATCCAGCCATAGATAGATAGATAGATAGATAGATAGATAGATAGAGATAGATAGATAGATATGATTCACACACACAAACAGATATAGTATCATAGATTTGAAAGGGACCCTTAAAGAAGGACAATGATATGTTCTAGGGTGGGCAAACCAGACACTCTCCACATCAACACTGACAAAGAAACAACAAGAAATACTGTTTACCCACAAGCATAAAGAAATTACATATATAAGAAACCAACACTTTCTCATTACTTTATTTTCCAGATCAACAGACTGGGCCACAGCAACGAGTGGCAGGGGACAGCTAGTTATTATTATATTAATACTGGTAGAAATGCTGGACCACTCTCACAACCACCATGTCAGACTACACAGAGAAGCCATTGAAATACACAAGCATGTGGACAATTTCAACAGAAAGGAGAAAACCATGAAAATGAACAAAATCTGGCTACCAGTATTAAAAAACTCTAAAATTACAACAGCACAACAACAGAGAGGAAACAAACAAGGACATCTAATCGCCTCTCAACAAAAGTTTGCTTGAGGCACTGTCAGGCCATTATATGCTAATCAAGGTGGTCAGTTGAAACATTCACACCTAGCTCCAGCAGACAAGAATCATTTGTCCCACCCTGGTCATTCCACAGATATATAAATCCCTTTTTTCCTAGTTCCAACAGACCTCGCTACCTCCGAGGATGTTTGCCATAGATGCAAGTGAAACATCAGGAGAGAATGCCTCTAGAACATGGCCATATAGCCTGAAAAAACTACAACAACCCAGTGAAAGGCCATGAAAGCCTTTGACAACAGCAATGAAAATAATGTTATGGTTGGGGGTCACCACAACAGGAGGAACTGTATTAAGGGGTCGCGGCATTAGGAAGGTGGAGAAACATTGGTGTAGATTCACTTCCCTAGGGCTAGAAAGTATCCACTTGAGCATGTGTTTAGCACATCCCTGTTTGTTGTGCTGCACACATTTGTATCTACACTCGTGCCATTTCCTTCCTTTTTTTTGCAACCTGGAAACCTCCCAACGCTTCCTTCAGCATCCTTTGCAATATCTTTCTGCTCGTCCCAGACGTTCTGAGCATGAATCACCCAGAGGAGCCTGAGAGTAAACAGAAACACCAAGTCCATCTCGGTCTTTTCCCAAAAATGGAAGAAATCCTTCCTGAAGGCCCCTCCCTCCAGGCCCCAGAACAGGGAAGGCATCAGCCGGATCCAAAGGGCTGGTTTCTTCCGGCACCAAGGCATCGATGCAACCAGGGAAAGGCAATAGTGCAATTGGGGAAAACCCAGGAAAGGCATCAGTGCAAGCGGGGGAAACCGGGGAAGGCATCCATGCAACTTGGGGAAGGCATCAATGCAACTGGGGAAAGGTATCAATGCAACTGGGGAAAGGCATAATGCAAATGGGGAAAGGTATCAATCCAAGTGGAGAAATGCATCAGTACAACTGGGGAAAGGCATCAATGGAACTGGGAGAAGGTATCAATGCAACTTGGGAAAGGTATCAGTGCAACTGGGTAAATGCAAAAGGGGAAAACTGGGGAAAGCATCAATGCATCTGGGGGAAGGTATCAGTGCAACATAACAATTCTGGGCACCACAATTGAAGAGAGATATTGACAAGCTGGAATGTGTCCAGAAGAGGGCGACTAAAATGATCAAGGCTCTGGAGAACAAGCCCTGTGAGAAGCGGCTTAAGGAGCTGGGCATGTGTAGCCTGAAGAAGAGGCTTAGAGGAGACATGATAGCCAGGGGCAGCTCATCCATTATGCAAAGTAAGCGGTCGCAGTACACTTTTTTTTGCCAGGGGCACAGATGCGCCTCTGTAAATGCCCCTCGACTGCCACTTGAGGAGTGCCCCCTTGGCTCACAACAGCCCTAGCAGTCCGGGGGAAGCCTCAGCAACCTTTTACGCAAAGTAAGCATTTGCAGTATAGTTGATTGTGCCCAGGGGCATTCTTGAGGCACTCTTGGGGGAAAATAGACCTTGACATATGTGAGTTGTAGTTACTGGGATGTATAGTTCACCTACAATCAAAGAGCATTCTGAACTCCACCAATGATGGAATTGAACCAAATATGGCACACGGTATCCCACGACGAACAGAAAATATATATCAATAATTGGTTGGGGGGGGGGGTGCCAAAATGCTGTTTGAAAATTATCTAGGGCCGCCTCTGATGATAGCCATGTATAAACATGTGAGAGGAAGTCACAGGGAGGAGGGAGCAAGCTTGTTTTCTGCTGCCCTGGAGACTAGGACGCGGAACAATGGCTTCAAACTACAAGAAAGGAGATCCATCTGAACATGAGGAAGAACTTCCTTTGAGAGCTGTTCAGCAGTGGAACTCTCTGCCCCGGAGTGTGGTGGAGACTCCTTCTTTGGAAGCTTTTAAACAGAGGCTGGATGGCCATCTGTCAGGGGTGCTTTGAATGTAATATTCCTGCTTCTTAGCAGGGGGTTGGACTGGATGGCCCATGAGGTCTCTTCCAACTCTTTGATTCTATGATTCTATGAACTGGGGAAGGCATCAATGCAACTGGGGAAAGGCATCGGTGTAACTGGAGAAAGGCATCAATGCAACTGGGGAAAGGCATTGGTATAACTGGGGAAAGACATTGGTGTAACTGGGGAAAGGCATCAATGCAAATTGAATCCAGACAAGACAGAGGTACTCCTGGTTAGTCGCAGGGCCGAACAGGGTATAGGGTTACAGCCTGTGTTAGACGGGGTCGCACTCCCCCTGAAGACGCAGGTTCGCAGTTTGGGTGTGATCCTGGACTCATCGCTGAGCCTGGAACCCCAGGCTTCGGCGGTGACCAGGGGAGCATTCGCACAGTTAAAACTTGTGCGCCAACTGCGACCGTACCTTGGGAAGTCTGACTTGGCCACGGTAGTCCACGCTCTGGTTACATCCCGCCTAGACTACTGCAACGCTCTCTACGTGGGGTTGCCTTTGAAGATGGCCCGGAAGCTCCAATTAGTCCAACGGGCGGCAACCATGATACTAACAGGAGCGGGGCGCAGGGAGCATACAACTCCCCTGCTGCACCAGCTTCACTGGCTGCCGATCTGCTACCGGGCTCAATTCAAAGTGCTGGCATTGGCCTTTAAAGCCCTAAACGGTTCTGGCCCAACTTATCTATCCGAACGTATCTCAGCCTATCAACCCACCAGGACCCTAAGATCTTCTGGGGAGTCCCTGCTCTCTATCCCGCCGGCTTCACAAATGCGGCTGGTGGGAACGAGAGACAGGGCCTTTTCTGTGGTGGCCCCTCGGCTTTGGAACACCCTCCCCATAGAGGTACGATCAGCCCCTTCGCTGATGGTGTTTCGAAAAAGATTAAAGACATGGATGTTTAAACAAGCATTCGGTTAATCCGTTGCAACGAATTGTGATGACTAAAGGATTGGTAATCATGGTCGATGAATTTTGGATTGCGATTCCAGTTACGAGATGCATGGGATTGTTATTGGTGGCCCAATAATTTGTATTGTATATGTGTTTTATGCTTTTAAACTGAATATTGTTTTTTAAGTGTTGTAAACCGCAATGAGTCGCCGACTTAGGCTGAGATATTAGCGGTATACAAGTGCATAAATAAATAAATAAATAAATAAACTGGGGAAAAGCATTGGTGTAACTGGGGAAAGGCATTGGTGTAACTGGGGAAAGGCATCAATGCAACTGGGGAAAAGCATCGGTGTAACTGGAGAAAGGCATCAATGCAACTGGGGAAGGCATCAATGCAACTGGGGAAAGGCATTGGTGTAACTGGGGAAAGGCATTAATGCAACTGGGGAAAGGCATCAATGCAACTGGGGAAAGGCATCAATGCAATTGGGGGAAACCGGGAAAGGGATCAATGCAATTGAGGAAAGGCATCAATGCAACTGGGGGAAAGGGAGGTAAGACATCAGTAATACAGGATCAAGGCATCTCCAGTCATCTGTCATCCATTATTTTCCCTAATTTCCAAACTGCCCATTTTTTTTATAACTTAAGCCCAAATTTGCACTTGACCCTTGACAAAGCACATGTTTCATGTCCTCCATGTCAAATCAAATGCACAGTCCTGGGGTGCCTTTTTGCAAGCAAGACGCCAAAGCACCAAAGCAGAGGAAAGGCTTTTAAATGAAATGCCCAACTCCCCACTGTTTCTCATCAGGACCATAAATACAACAATAATAATATTTCTGCATCCAGTCTGGTGTCCCCCATCCCACCCAAAGATGCACCAGAGGAGTGTTGCATTCAAAGCACCCCCGACAGATGGCCATCCAGCCTCTGCTTCAAAGCCTGCAAAGAAGAAGCCTTCACCACACTTTGAGGCAGAGAAAGAGTTCCACTACTGAATATCTCTCCTTACAGTGATGTTCTTCCTAATGTTCAGGTCGTTTGAAGCCATTTTTGAGTCCCCGGTGGCGCAGTGGGTTAAACCCCTGTGCTGGCAGGACTGAAGACCGACAGGTCGCAGGTTCGAATCCGGGGAGAGGCGAATGAGCTCCCTCTATCTGCTCCAGCTCCTCATATGGGGACATGAAAGAAGCCTCCCACAAGGATGATAAAAACATCAAAACCATCCAGGTATCCCCTGGGCAACGTCCTTGCAGACGGCCAATTCTCTCACACCAGAAGCGACTTGCAGTTTCTCAAGTTGTTCCTGACAAACACAAAGCCATTGTTCAATTGTGTCCTACTCTCCAGGGCAGCAGAAAACGAGCCTGCTCCTTCCTCCCTCTGACTTCCCCATACCTCTTGATCCATGGCCCTCATCATGTCTACTCTCCGCCTTCTCTTCTGCAGGCTAAACATGCACAGCTCTTGAAGCCGCTCCTCATTGGGCTTGTTCTCTAGACCAGTGTTTCTCAATCTTCCTAATGTCGCGACCCCTTAATACATTTCCTCATGTTGTGGTGACCCCCCAACCATAACATTATTTTGCTACTTCATAACTGTAATTTTGCTCCTGTTGTGAATCATAATGCAAATATCTGATTTGCAGGATGTATTCTCATTCACTGGACCAAATTTGGCACAAATACCCAATACTCCCAAATTTGAATACTGGTAGGGTTGGGGACGGGGATTGATTTTTTCATTTGGGAGTTGAAGTTGTTGGGATTTATAGTTCACCTACAATCAAAGAGCATTCTAAACTCCACCAACGATCGAATTGAACCAAACTTAGCACACAGAACTCCCACAGCTAACAGAAAATGCTGGAAGGGTTTGGTAGGCATTGAGTTTGGGAGTTGTAGTTCACCTACATCCAGAGAACACTGTGGACAATGATGGATCTGGACCAAACTTGGCACGAATACTCAGTATTCTAAATGCGTACACTGGTGGAGTTTGCGGGAAATAGGCCTTGGGAGTTGTAGTTGCTGGGATTTATAGTTCACCGACAATCAAAGAGCATTCTGAACCCCACCAATGATAAAATTGGGCCAAATTTCCCACACAGAACTCCTATGACCAACATAAAATACTGTGTTTTCTGATTGCTGTCTTTGGTGACCCCTCTGACACCCCCTGGTGACCCCTCCAGGGGTCCCAACCCCCAGGTTGAGAAACACTGCTCTAGACCCTTGATCCTTTGAGTCACCTTCTTCCTCTAGACAGAGTAATCCAGCTTAGAGTCAACCTCTCCCTTCAATTGCGGTGCCTAGAAAGGGCTGATTCCAGTCTGATTCCAGGTCCAGAACCCTGCTGATGGCACTCCACTCCTCACTTCTTTCCAGGATGAAGACGAGGAAGCATTGGGGAGAATCACCCTAACTCTTCATCTAAGCACAATATAAAGTCAAAACTATAGCATATAAAAACAGCAATTTAAAACTCCACAACACCCAGCGACCTATAATGACAACTACCGCATGATATGGCCAAACTGTAAACAAGACAAGGAAATAGGATAGTGCAAATTGTAGCTAAGGAACAGAGCATGGGATGAAAGTGCAGTGCTGTGCCCTTGATTGTGAACCATTGGGGCTAGGCATTTGCAAAGCCTTGTTTAAACATCCAAGTCTTCAGATCTCAACAGAAGGAGGACAGTGTGGTGGCCTGCCTAATCTTCCTGGAAGGGTTTCGGGCCACCACTGAGAAGGCCCTCTCCCTCATCCCGACCAACTGTGCTTGTGATGGTGGTGGGACCGAGAGGAGGGTCTCCCTGGCATATCTTAACGCTCGAGCAGATTCATAGGAGAATATGTGGTCATGAAGATAGGCAGGGCCTGAACAGTTCAGGACTTTATAGGTGAGACCGGAAACTTATTGGCAACCAATGGAGCTGATTTAATACAGGCATTGTGTGCTCCCTATAGCCAGCTCCAGTTAGTAGTCTGGCTTCCAAAGACAAAAGCATCACCACCACCACCACCATTACTCTACATCCTTTCCTGCATGCCCATCCCACCCAAGAATGTACAAAGAGGAAAACATAACAACAGCAACAACAACAACAATTCTGCATCCATTCTTATGTTTCCATCCCACTCAAAGCAGGAGCCCCCAGTGGTGCAATGGGTTAAACCCTTGTGCCGGCAGGATGGAAAACCGACAGGTCTTCCCCGAGCGTGGATGAGCTCCCTCTTTCAGCTCCACCTCCCCATGCAGAGACATGAGAGAAGCCTCCCACAAGGATGGTAAAACACAAAACATCCGGGCATCCTCTGAGCAATGTCCTTGCAGATGGCCAATTCTCTCACACCAGAAGCGACTTCCAGCTTCTCAAGTCACTCCTGACACACACACACAAAATCCCATCCAAAATTGTACAAGAGGAGTGTTTTCCAGGAGCAAAAGCTGCTTTGGGTGCCTTTTAAAGCCACTTTAAGAGAGGAATGCAGGGCAATCATCACCATCATCATCATCACTCTGTATCCATTCCTGCATCCCTATCCCACCCAAAGGTGCACAAAGAGGAAAACACAATAATAACAATACTACTACCTCTACTACTACTAATGATAATAATAATAACAACAATTCTGCATCAATTCTTGTGTCTCCCCCCACTCAAAATTATACAAGAGGGGCATTTTCCGGAAGCAAAAGGTGCTTAGGGTGCCTTTAAGAGAGGAATGCAGGGCAATTGTCACCATCATCATCATCATCATCATCATCATCACCACGCCGCATCCATCCCTGCATCCCTATCCAACCCAAAGGTGCACAAAGAGGAAAACATCCCCTAGTAGTAGTATTGTTATAATTCTGTTTTCCTCTAATAGTAGTAGTATTAGTACTACTGCTACTAATAATAATAATAATTCTGCATCCATTCTTGTGTCTCCACCCCACTCAAAGATGCACAAGAGGTGCATTTTCCAGGAGCAAAAGCTGCTTTGGGTGCCTTTTAAAGCCATGTTAAGAGAGGAATGCAGGGCAATCATCATCATCATCATCATCATCATCATCATCACCATGCTGCATCCATTCCTGCATCGCCATCCCACCCAAAGGTACACAAAGAGGAAAATATTATTATTATTATTATTATTATTATTATTATTATTCTGCATCCATTCTTGTATCTCCATCCCACCCAAAGTTGCACAATAGGAGTGTTTCCCAGGAGCAAAAGCTGATTTAGATGTCTTTTAAAGCCACATTAAGAGAGGAATGCAGGGCAATCGTCATCATCATCATCATCATCATCATCATCATCATCATCATGCTGCATCCATTCCTGCATCACAATTCCACCCAAAGGTACACAAAGAGGAAAATGTAATAATAATAATAATAATAATAATAATAATAATAATAATAAATTCTTGTATTTCCATCCCACCCAAAGTTGCACAATAGGAGTGTTTCCCAGGAGCAAAAGCTCATTTAGGTGTCTTTTAAAGCCATATTAAGAGTCGTCACCGTCATCATCACTCTGCATCCATTTTTGCATCCCTATCCCACTCAAAGGTGCACGAAGAGGAAAACATCATCATCATCGTTATCATCGTCATCATCATCTGGGACTTCCAAATTCAGACTGATAGAGTTTTGGAGCACAAAACTCCTGAGCTCACGATAGTAGGGGAAAAAACCAATGTTGCAATCCCAGGCGACAGAAGAATCGACAAGAAGCAACTGGAAAAGCTTACACAATATGATAATTTTAAGATTGAACTGCAAAAACTCTGACACAAGCCAGTCAAGGGGGTCCCAGTGGAGATCAGCACACTGGGTGCAGTGCCTAAAGACCTTGGCCTGCACTTAAAAACAATAGGTGCTGACAAAATTACCATCTGTTAGCTGCAAAAGGCCACTAGCCTCGGATCTGCACGCATTATTCGCTGACACATCACACAGTCCTAGATACTAAATAATAATAATAATAATAATAATAATAATAATAATAATAATTCGGCATCCATTCTTGCATCTCCACCAAATCCAAAGTTGCACAAGAGGCGCATTTTCCAGGAGCAACAGCTGCTTTGGGTGCCTTTTAAAACCACGTTAAGAGAGAAATGCAGGGCAAGGATCACCCCCATCATCACTCTGCCTCCATTCCTGCATCCCTATCCCATCCAAGGGTGCACAAAGAGGAGAACATAATAATCACAACAACAATAATAATTCTGCATCCATTCCTGCATCCCCATTCCACCCCAAGGTGCACAAGTGCAACCTTCTCTTGGTGCATGGAATGCTCTCAAAGCCCCTCCTTGCTGAGCCGAACTCCTGCATTGCCCCGGATGGAGGGATGCTTTGGCCTGGCCTCTCCTTGCACAAGTCACTCACCGTGCTTTGCTGGGAGGCTCCTCTCCTGGGGGACTCTGTTCTGGTGATGCCTTTGGTATAAATACCGGCCAGGCTGTGAAACCCCAGAGGCGGACCTTCCCCTTTCGGAGACCCTTAAAAGGCCAACGGGGAGCTTATTAGCCATATAAGGCACTCTGTTTCGTGATGGTGACCTCCGGCCCGGGAGGCGAGGAGAAGGGAGACCGGTGAATTATTATCGCAAGGAAAAATGTATGGGGGGAAGCAAGGCCTCATTTGCAAAGCTGCTCCTTTGATGCTGCGACTCGGGAGTAAACAAGTCCTTATATGCTGCACTGGTAAGGAAGTAGTTGTAGAAGCAGCCGAGGAGGGAAGAAAGTGACCAAGAATGGACAGGGACCCATCGCTTCCCTTTCCCTGGTGTTCGTGTTCATTATTACAGGGCCCGATTTACCACCCTTTGCACCAGGATGCATCAGCCAGTTGCAAAAGCATGCATCTCCCTTGGCTTCGGAGCAGGTTAAATGCACATCACTCTGCCCATCTACATTGTAGAATTAATTTAGTTTGCCCCCCCCCTCTTTTGAGGGATAATGGGAGTTGCAGTTTTGCAAGGTATTCTCCACCAAACTATAACTCCCCTCGCTTTATAGCATTGAGTGGAGCCCCCGGTGGCACAGTGGGTTAAACCCCACTGAAGGTTCGAATCCGGGGAGAGGCGGATGAGCTCCCTCTATCAGCTCCAGCTCCTCATGCGGGGACATGAGAGAAGCCTCCCACAAGGATGATAAAAACATCAAATCATCCGGGCCTCCCCTGGGCAACTTCCTTGCAGACGGCCAATTCTCTCACACCAGAAGCGACTTGCAGTTTCTCAGTTCGCTCCTGACACGACAAAAAAAAAATAGCATTGAGTCTCGGGCTTCGTTCTACGGCATCTGTGTTTCAAGTTTTAGGATGAAAATTTAAATATATTTTTTCAATATGGATCTCAGGTTTCACTGATAGGAAATTCCCCTGCACAAAAGCACTTCCTAGAGTGACTCCGGGAGCATCTACACCAGGCCTGGGGACATTGTCTAACTTGGGGACCGCATGCTAGTACTTCCTGCTAAAAGGACTGGCTTACCAGTGATGGAAGGAAGGGAGGGAAGGAGGAAAGAAAGAAGGAAGGAAGGAAGGACGAAAGGGAAGAAGAGAAGGATGGAAGGAGAAAGAGGGAGAGAGGGAAGGAAGGATGAAAGGGTGGAAGAGAAGGATGGAAGGAAGGAAGGAAGGAAGGAAGGAAGGAAGGAAGGAAGGAAGGAAGGAAGGGAAGGAAGAAGGAAAGAGAGAATGAAGGAAGAAATGGAGGAAGAGAAGGATGGAAAGACAAAGAGGAAGAGAAGGAAGGAAGGAGGAAAGAGGGAAAGAAGGAAAGACAAAAGGAAAGAAACGATGAAAGGGAAAAGAAGGATGGAAGGAAGGGAAGGTAGAAGGAAAGAAGGATGAAAGGGTGGAAGGGGAGGATGGAAGGAAGGAAGGGAAGGAGGAAGGAAGGAAGGAAGAAGAAAAAGAAGGGAGGAACTGAAGGATGGAAAGAAGGAAGGGAAGGGGGAAGGAAAAGAGAGAAGGAAGGAAGGACAAAAGGATAGAAGGAAATGGAGGGAGGGAGAAAGAGGGAGGGAGAGAAGGGAGGGAGGATAGAGAAGGAAGGAAAGACAAAAGGGAAGGAAGGATGAAAGGGAGGAAGGGAAGGTGGAAGGAAAGAGAGAAGGAAGGAAGAGAGGAGGAAGAGAAGGATAGAAAGACAAAGAGAGAGGGAAGGAGGGAGGAAAGATCGAAAAAAGGAAGGACAAACGGGAAGGAAGGATGAAAGGGTGGAAAAGAAGGATGGAAGGAAGGGAAGGTGGAAGGAAAAAGAGAAAGAAGAAAGGATGGAAGAAAGGAAGGGAAGGAGGAAGGAAAGAGAGAAGGAAGGAAAGATGAATGGGTGGAAGAGAAGGATGGAAAGAAGGAAGGGAAGGAGGAAGGAAAAGGGAGAAGGAAGGACGAAAGGATAGAAGGAAATAGAGGGAGGGAGAAAGAGGGAGAGAGGGAAGGAGAGAGGAAAGAGGTAAGGAAGGAGGTAAGGAAGGAGACAGAAAAAGGGAGGTGAGGAAAGGAGGGAGTGAGGGAAGGAGGAAGGAAAGAAAGAAGGAAGGAGGAAAGGATAGAAGGAAATGGAGGGAGGGAGAAAGAGGGAGGGAGGAGAGGATAGAGAAGGAAGGAAAGACAAAAAGGAAGGGAGAAAGAGGGAGAGAGGGAAGGAGAGAGGAAAGAGGGAAGGGAAGGGAAGGGAAGGGAAGGGAAGGGAAGGGAAGGGAAGGGAAGGGAAGGGAAGGGAAGGGAAGGGAAGGGAAGGGAAGGAAGGAAGGAGAGAGAAAGAGGGAGGTAAGGATGGGAGGGAGTGAGGGAAAGAGGAACGAAAGAGAAAAGGAAGGAAGGATAGGATGGTGTGAGACAGGAGGGCCTGAGAAAAGAGTCCAAGGGGCCACATCTGGCCGCCGGACCTGGTTTTCATGCAGTTTGACACCACTTTTAACTGCCATGGCTCAATGCCAGGGGATCCTAGGGTTAGTACTTTGGAAAAGGCCCAGACCTCCTGCTCTTCAGCCAAAGAGCGCAAACTACAAATCCCAGGACCCCACAACACTAAAAGTGGTGTCGAACTGCATTAATAGCCCTGCAGTGTGGAGGCACCCCAGGTTTCAACCCAGGAGCTCTCCGAGGTCCTGTTTTGAACTGATGGGACATTCTCCTGCACAAAAAGAGTGAGGAGAACCACCCTGGAGTGAAAGAGGCACCAAACTGCATCAGTATTCCAATGTAGAGCCGCCCTCAGCCTGCCTGCTTCCTCTCCTTCCCTTCCTCAACTCAGATGCCCTTCTTTTGGCACAATCGTCTCCTCCTTCTTCACCATCTCCTGCTTCTCGGGCCAAGAATCCTGGGCAAAGTAAGGATGGAGCGCACTAGCGCAGATGCCTTTGGGGATCCAACCAGATGCCGAGAAACTCCCTGTTGCCTTTTTAAGGGCAAGCTGGAAAAGGAAGGAAGAAAGGAGTGCCCTTTCCCAGGGAGCGGCAAGGAAAGCAGTCGCAAAAGCCCTGAGTGTTGGCCAAGGAGGGCAAAGGGAAGTGGCCTGGAGGGGCCCTTTGGACTTAGGACCACCCTGCACACCAGAGCCAGGGAATTAACACCCTGGACACCTTCCTCTGGCCACAGAGTCTCCTTCCGGAGCCCCAGAGGCATGTTTCCAAGGGGCAATCTCCACTGGCCAGCTTGACATCTCTTGAACTGCAAGAGTTGTAGGAGTTGTAGTTTCACAAGGTCCAGAGCTTCTCTATAATAATAATAATAATAATAATAATAATAATAATAATACTTTATATATACCCTGCTACCATCTCCCCAAGGGACTCAGAGCAGCTTACATGAGGCCAAGCCTAACAACACATCAATAAAAACAAAAACAATAAATACAATACAATTAATATAAATCACATATAAACAACAACCAATAAACAGTAAATACAAGGATTTAAAACCTATGGGTGCATCTATACAGCAGAATGAACGCCAGTTTGACATCCCTTGAACTGCAATGGCTCAGTGCTATGAGATCCTGGGAGTTGTAGTTTCACAAGATCCATAGCTTCTCTGGGTGCAGCTACACTGCAGAATGAACACTAGTTTGATACCCTTTGAAGTGCAATGACTCAATGCTATGAGATCCTGGGAGTTGTAGTTTCACAAGGTCCAGAGCTTCTCTGGGTGCATCTACACTGCAGAATGAACACTAGTTTGACACCCCTTGAACTGCAATGGCTCGGTGCTATGCGATCCTGGGAGTTGTAGTTTCACAAGATCCATAGCTTATCTGGCGGCATCTACACTGGAGAACGAACACTAGTGTGGCACCTCTTGAACTGCAATGACTCAGTGCTATGAGATCCTCGGAGTTGTAGTTTCACAAGGTCCAGAGCTTCTCTGGGTGCATCTACACTGCAGAATGAACACTAGTTTGACACCCTTTGAACTGCCATGACTCAATGGTATGTCATCCCAGGAGGTGTTGTAGTTTCACAAGGACCCTAGCTTCTCTGGGTGCATCTCTACTGCAGAATCAAGGCCAGCTTTACACCTCTTGAGTAGCTATGGCTCAACACTGTGGCATCCTAGGAGTTGTAGTTTGTACTCTTGGGCAGAAAGGGCTAAAGACGTTGGGGAATAACAAATCCCAGGATTCCATAGCATTCAAACTTGGCAGGTAAGGCGAGATCAAACTGCATTCTGTCTATAGTTTAGATATGTTTCCAAATTAGCAGGAAATTCAGAACGCTTGACCTCCAGCAAAGGGCTTCCCATTCAATCTTTTCTATGCGCACAAATCTGCCTGCAAAGAAAAGGTGCCATGCCCTTGCCTCTCCTCTGTGCATGGGTTCATCAGGCACTAACATTTGTTTGTTAAGGAATTTAAGAAGTTACTCCAGTGTAGCCTCCAGTTTTGCGTTTCTTTCCAAGCAGATTACGGCCAAACAGAGGCTCATTCTCCCAGCAAAGAAATCCATCAGACAAGATAAGAAGGCATTTCTGGTGTCAGTCCGCCTCCCTCTGAAATAAGGCCAGGCAAGGCCTTGGGAAATGTGGGGTTAAGCTAGAGAAAGCAGAACTTGTTGCCGAAGCATGGCTGCCTCATTCATGCGTTGATGAGCCAGCACAAAGATCCATTCCACTGAGAGCTCAGCGTCTATAGATCAGATTTGCAGGGACCTTGCCGTAAATGGTAGAAGAAACAGACACAGAGAGACACTCCCTTGAGAAAGGCAGTGTTCTCGTTTGGACTTCAGCAATGTCAAGAACCACATGCACAAATAAAAATTTCCCCTGACCCACTTCTATTTATCACAGGACGCTGAAACTGCACATGTGTAATGATATAAGTCAATTTACAACACAGAACTGAGAATGGTCTTCATGTGACAGGTGCTGAAGTGGTGTGAGGTTTGGTAATGGACCCACTGGAATACAGAGCAGTCCTCAAGTTCCTTTCCGTGAAAGGCTGCGCACCAAAGGAGATATTCAATGGGATGAAAGAAGTTTTTGGTGATGATTCCCCATCATATGATGCAGTCAAGAACTGGCCTTGTCAATTCAAATGTGGTCGGACTTTGGTGCAAACAGCTCCAATTCCAGGGCAACCCTACTTTGCTCTTGATGAACACACCATCCAGCAAGTGGAGTTCAGCATTTCAGAAAATCGTCACAGAATCTAGCCCAAAATGTCATTTTGCTACTGCTATGAATTATAATGAAAATATCTGATAAACAGGATTTATTTTCATTCACTGGACCACATTTGGCACAAATACCCAATACGCCCAATTTTGAATACTGGTGGGGTTGATTTTGTCATTTAAGAGTTGTAGTACCTGGGATTTATAGTCCACCTACAATCAAAGAGCATTCTGAACTCCCCCAACGAGGGAATTGAATCAAACTTGGCACACAGAACTCTCACGACTAAGAGAAAATACTGGGTTTGGTGGGCATTGACCTTGATTTTGGGAGTTGTAGTTCAGAGAGCACTGTGGACTCAAACAATGATGGAGCTGGACCAAACTTGGCAAAAATACTCAATATGTCCAAATGTGAACACTAGTGGAGTTTGTGGGAAACTCCCCAAACTCCACCAGTGTTCACATTTGGACATATTGAGTATTTGTGCCAAGTTTGGTCCAGATCCATCATTGTTTGAGTCCAAAGTGCTCTCTGCATGTAAGTGAACTACAACTCCCAAACTCAAGATCAATGTCCACCATTGTGGGAGTTCTGTGTGCCAAGTCTGGTTCAATTCCATTGTTGGTGGAGTCCAGAATGCTCTGTGATTGTAGGTGAATATAAATCCCAGCAACTACAACTCCCAAATAACTAAATCAATCCCCACCCTCAACCCCACCAGTATTCAAATTTAGGTTTATCTGGTATTTGTGCCAAATGTGGTCTAGTGAATGAAAATCCATCCTGCATATCAGATATTTACATTATGATTTATAACAGCAGCAAAATCACAGGAGCTGTCTTCATAGACCTGTCAGCGGCTTATGATACTGTGAACCACCGCCTCCTCCTGAGAAAAATGTATAATTTCACAAAGGACGACCACCTCACCCAACTCATAGGAAACCTGCTACAAAACAGGAGCTTCTTTGTTGAGTTCCAGGGCCAGAGAAGCAGATGGCGGAAACAGAAGAATGGCCTGCCTCAGGGGAGCGTGCTTCCTCCATCAGTGTTCAACATTTACACAAATGACCAGCCACTGCCAGAAGGGACAGAGAGTTTCATCTATGCTGATGATCATGCCATTACCACTCAAGCAGGGAGCTTTGAGATGGTTGAACAGAAGCTCTCCGAACCTCTAGGTGCCCTTACCACCTACTACAGGGAAAACCATCTGATCCCTAATCCATCTAAAACACAGACATGTGCTTTTCACCTCAAGAACAGACAAGCATCCCGAGCTCTGAGGATGACCTGGGAAGGAATCACACTGGAGCATTGCAGCACACTCAAATACCTGGGAGTTACCCTGGACCGTGCTCTGACCTACAAGAAGCACTGCCTGAATATCAAGCAAAAAGTGGGTGCTAGAAACAATATCATACGAAAGCTGACTGGCACCTGGGGATCACAACCAGACACAGTGAAGACATCTGCCCTTGCGCTATGCTACTCTGCTGCTGAGTATGCATACCCAGTGTGGAACACATCTCACCACACTAAAACAGTGGATGTGGCTCTTAATGAGACATGCCACATTATCACGGGGTGTCTGCACCATACACCACTGGAGAAATTACAATGTCTAGCTGGTATTGCACCACCTGACATCCGCTGGGAAGTAGCAGCCAATAGTGAAAGGACCAAGGCAGTGACATCTCAAGCTCATCCCTTGTTTGGGTATCAGTCAACGACTTAAATCTAGAAATAGTTTTCTAAGATCTACAGAGACACTCGCTGGAACACCTCAGCAAGCGAGAGTCCAAAAGTGGCAGGCTTAAATACAGGACGTCAATCAATGGCTGATACCAAATGAGAGACACCCCCCTGGGCACACAGAAAACTGGGCGACTTGGAAGGAGCTGAACAGACTGCGCTCCGGCACCACGAGATGCAGAGCCAATCTTAAGAAATGAGTCCACAACATGCAAGTGCGGAGAAGAGCAAACCACTGACCACCTGCTGCAATGCAACCTGAGCCCTGCCACATGCACCATGGAGGACCTTCTTGCGGCAACACCAGAGGCACTCTAAGTGGCCAGATACTGGTCAAAGGACATTTAATCAACTACCAAGCTTGCAAACTTTGTGTTTTGTCTGTTTGTTTGTTTGTTTTGTTTTGATGTAGGTCAAAATCCCACTTGACTAGATGGCCTTGAGGGTCCCCTCACAACACTTTATGGCTCCAAAAACCAGCTTTTCCAGGCTCTGGAGCCTGAGACCGGCCTCCTTCCAGGGGCAGCCTAATAAGGAAGCATTTGGCCCAAGTGGCCAATCCATTTCCTTGGCTCTCCTCCTCCTCAGAGCAGGGCGGGTATCCCTTTTCTGCCGCCAGAAAGGAATGCAGAACCCAATGACAGAGAACAGGCCAAAGGAGGAGGAGGAGGAAGAGGAGGAGGAAGGCTCCGGCATCCCAGGCATCTCACCAAAAGCCTCTCTATCTGGCTGGATTCGCATCCCCAGGAGCAACAATAATAAAACCATTTTGAGGGCGATCCATTGCTCACATTCTTCCACACTTCTTGCAGGGTGCTTTCCCACTTATGGTGATCCGAAGCCAGTGTTTCTCAATCTTCCTAATGTCATATGTTGTGGTGACCCCCAACCATAGCATTATTTTTGTTGCTACTTCATAACTTTTGCTACTGTTATGAATCGTCATGTAAATATCTGATATGCAGGATGTATTTTCATTCACTGGACCAAACTGGCAGAGTTTGGGATTTTCTTTTTCTCTCGTGTCAGGAGCAACTTGAGAAACGGCAAGTTGCTTCTGGTGTGAGAGAATTGGCTGTCTGCGACGACTTTGCCCAGATGTTTTGATGTTTTAACATCCCTGTGAGAGGCTTCTCTGATGTCCCTGCATTGGGAGCTGGAGCTGACAGAGGGAGCTCATACACGCTTTCCTCGAATTTGAACCTCTGACCTGTCGGTCTTCAGTCCTGCCGGCACAAGGAACCTATTGCGCCACCGGGAGTTCACCGGGAGTTCTTGGTTCAATTCCATCATTGGTGGAGTTCAGAATGCTCTTTGATTGTAGGTGAACTATAAATCCCATCACAAACTCCCAAATGTCCAGGTCTATTTTCTCCAAACTTCACCAGTGTTCACATTTGGGCATATTGAGTATTTGTGCCAAGATTGGTCCAGATACATAATTGTTGGAGTCCACATTGCTCTCTGGATGTAGGTGAACTACAACTCCCAAACTCAAGGTCAGTGCCCACCAAACCCTTCCAGTATTTTCTCTTGGTCATGTAAGTTCTGTGTGCCAAGTTTGGTTCAATCCCATCGTTGGTGGAGTCCAGAATGCTCTTTGATTGTAGGTGAACTATATATCCCAGCAAGAACTCCCAAATATCCAGGTCTATTTTCTCCAAACTTCACCAGTGTTCACATTTGGGCATATTGAGTATTCGTGCCAAGTTTGGTCCAGATAGAACATTATTTGAGTCCCCAGTGCTCTCTGGATGTAGGTGAACTACAACTCACAAACTCAAGGTCAGTGCCCACCAAACCCTTCCAATATTTTCTCTTGGTCATGGGAGTTCTGTGTGCCAAGTTTGGTTCAATCCCATCGTTGGTGGAGTCCAGAATGTTTTTTGACTGTAGGTGAACTATAAATCCCAGCAACTACAACTCCCAAATGACAAAATGAATAAACTGTTCCTCTTTATTTACAGTCCAGATTTTAGAGATTTTTAATACTGGTAGCCAGGTTTTGTTCATTTTCATGGTTTCCTCCTTTCTGATGAAATTGTCCACATGCTTGTGGATCTATGTAGTCTGACGTGGTGGTTGTCAGAGTGGTCAAGCATTTCTGTGTTCTCAAATAATATTCTGTGTCCAGATTGGTTCATCAAGTGCTCTGTGATGGCTGACTTCTCTAGTTGAGTTATTAAAAAACTCTAAAATCAGGACAGTAAATAAAGAACACTGAAAAGAGGGGAAATCCAGACAGAAAACAATCAGGGCCAGCTAGAGGCCTGGAAGAGCTTTGTTGGGCTATGCTGCAAGAGGGACCCTGGGGCCTGAGTATTGCCATCCATCTTTGCTGCCAGCTCAGCTCTGGGCTTACCCACGAGGAGACCTGCAATCACACCCTCATTCCAGCCAGCTGACCCAGCAGGGAGAGAGCATGGCCCCCGCAACCTCGCCGCCCTGCTACTTTAATTGCCGCGCCACCCATTGCCCAGCTGCCAGAACACCTGCGAGGGCAGGCCTTCATGGCCACGCTGTCCATCATTTGGACATTAGAACACCTGTGTGGGCGCTAGTTTTCGGGATTCCCCTGCCTCTCCTGTTGCTTCTGACCACTTATTCCATCAGCCCATCTTGGTTGGGATTGAATGTTTACTTTTAAGCATTTTTATCGTATTTCAATTTGAATTACTTCTAAGCTTTTGATTGTATTTATATTCAAATTATGGTTTGTAAGCCACCCTGAGTCTACCCACTAGGGTGAGAAGAATAGAATAATAATAATCCATATAAATAAAAATGTAATGTTCGTTTGTGATATTCACAGAACTCAGAAACCACTGGGGGAATTGACACCAAATTTGGACACAAGACACCTAACAGTCCAATTTATGTCCTCCACTAAAAAACAACAACAAAACAAAAACAAAAACAAAGAAACAGCAGAAACCCCAAAAATCCACACAAGGGAAGAGCGGCCGTTACAGCATTGAGAGCCAAGCGCATGCACACACACGGCCATACAAACAGAACTGGCACAGCGAGCAGCACCGAGCTCCCTCCCTCACCGTGGCAGGGAGATTCCTCCCTTACGGCAGCATCACCCCTTCCTCTTCACCTTCCTCCTTGCCTGCTGTGGCGACGGAGGAAAGGGAGAAAGAAAGAAGGGAGGAAAGAAAGAAGGAAGCATGGGAAAGAGGGGAGAGCGCGCCTTGCACAGCCTGGGGGATGAGAGAGAGAGAGAGAGAGAGCATATGGGTGTGTGGAGTTGTGAAAATATAGTGGAATTAATGCACATGCAAGATCATCCCCACAATAACCCCTCAAGACATGCACTCCAGCAGAGTCACTTATTTCCCACGTGACTGTGTGTATTTGAGGGGAGAGTTGAGAAAATATAGTAAAATTAACATCCATGTAGATATTCTCCACAACTTCCTTTCAACATAGATATTACCATATTATCCACACCCATATGTGTATGTGTGTGTGTGTGTGTGCATGCACTACATCTCCCCCAAAAGAAAGAAGGAGACAAAGAGTGAGGGAAGGTTGGCCACAGCAATGCGTGGCGGGTACAGCTAGTAATAATAATAATAACAATATCTCCCAACAAAGGATTCACTCAGGAAGGAAGCAGCCATGCCCTTCAATGCTAATCAAGGGGACCAATTGCAACATTCACACTTGCCTCAAATAGACAGGAGTTCTTTCTCCCACCCTGGACTTTCCACAGATATATAAACCCAATGTTCCTAGTTTCCAACAGACCTCACAGCCTCTGAGGATGCCTGCCATAGATGTGGGCAAAACATCAGGAGAGAATGCTTCAGGAATATCACAGAATCATAGAGTTGGAGGAGACCTTGTGGGCCAACTCACAGCAACCCAATAATTCCGTCCATGAATGCCTTCCACAACACAAAGTGTATTATTATTCTTACTAGCAAGATGCAATACTGACATGAGTGGCGACTATATGGAAGTGGGTTTTTTTCATAGAATCATAGTTGGAACCAACCTGGTGGGCCATCCAGTCCAACCCCTGCCAAGAAGCAGGAAAATTGCATTCAAAGCACCCCCAACAGATGGCCATCCAGCCTCTGCTTCAAAGCCTCCAAAGGAGGAGCCCCCACCACACTCTGGGGCAGAGTGAGTGTTCCACGGCTTAACGGCTCTGTCTCACAGTCAGGAAGTTCTTCCTAATGTTGAGGTGGAATCTCCTTTCCTGTAGTTTGAAGCCATTGTGCGTTTGTGCCCAAAGTCTCCAGGGCAGCAGAAAACAAGCCTGCTCCCTCCTCCCTATGCCTTCCCCTCACTTCTCGCTCCATGACCCTCATCATGTCTTCTCTCAGCCTTCTCTTCTGCACGTTAAACATGCCCAGCTCTTTAAGCCACTCCTCATAGGGCTTGTTCTCCAGACCATTGATCCTTTGAGTCGCTCTCTTCCTCTGGCACATTCCAACTTAGAGTCAACATCTCCCTTCAAATGCAGTACCCAGAATTGAACACAGTGTGGTTCCAGGTAATGTGGCCTGACCAAGGCAGAATAGCATAATGGGGTAGCCTGACTTCCCTGGATGATGATGATGATGATTATTATTATTATATTACATTTATACCCCACACTTCTCACCCCAGTGGGGGACTCTGGGTGGCTTACAATCCATGGCATACAATGACGCATTACACATCTATATAAATAAAAATGTAATATTCGTTTGTGGGATTAACAGAACTCAAAAACCACTGAACAAATTGACACCAAATTTGGACACAAGACACCAACCAAACCAATCTGAGTCCTTCACTCAAAAATATTGGGAGTTGTAGTTGCTGGGATTTATAGTTCAGCTGCAATCAAAGAGCATTCTGAACCCCACCAACGATGGAATTGAACCAAACTTAGCACACAGTTCTCCCATGACAAACAGAAAATACTGGAAGCGTTTGGTGGGCAGTGTCCTTTGGTTTTGGAGTTGTAGTTCACCTACATCCAGAGATCACTGTGGACTCAAACAATGATGGATCTGGACCAAACTACATGAATACTCAATATGCTCAAATGTGAACACTTGAGTTTAGGGAAAATAGAATCCTGACATTTGGGAGTTGTAGTGGCTGGGATTTGTAGTTCACCTACAATCATAGAGCATTCTGAACTCCACCAACGGTAGAATTGGGCCAAACCTCCCACACAGAACAGCCATGTGGGCCACAGCAATGCGTGGCAGGGGACGGCTAGTATAATAATAATCATAACATATGAATTTAAACAATTAACATATCAATTTAAACATACAATAATAAACATGGATCTAGGCACTAGGCTCTTACTGATGCAGGCCAAAATCTCATTGGCCTTTGTTTTTTTTGCCGCCGCATGACAGTATTGGCTCATGTTTAGCTTGAGATAGTGGCGGGGTATAAATAAAGTTTATTGTTGTTGTTATCTACGAGGACTCCAAGATCTTTTTCACGTGTACCGCTCTCAAGTCAGGCGTCTCCCATTTTTGTGATGTGTAAGACACATTATCTAAATCTATAGAATTATGAGATTTGTAATTTGGGGAGGCAAGAGAGCTCATTGTCAGACTCCAGGATTAATAATAATTGGTGGGGTTGGGGGGATTGATTTTGTCATTTGGGAGTTGCAGTTGCTGGGATTTATAGTTCACCTACATCCAGAGAGCACTGTAGACTCAAACAATGATAGATCTCAACCCCAACAATGATAGAATTAGGCCAAACTTCCCACACAGACACCTCTCTCTTGCTTTGAAGGGACTCGCTGGTGAGAGCCGTCCTTCCGCCTCACATGCTCTCCCTCGCCTGCACATGCGCACCAAGCGGCCATGTGCTGAGCACACCTGCTCTCCCCTCCCTGCTTGGAGTCTCAGAAACAGCCCTCCCCTTGGCTGAGAGGCCAGCCAATCACAGAGGAGGAGGGCTTTTGGTGGGAAGATTCGCAGTCTGTTTCCAAAAAGGAAGAGAAGGACCAGCGGACAGATCTTCCGCCTTCTCTGTCAAAGGGGCTCCTAAGACCATCAGAAATATATGTTTTCTGGTGGCCTTTGGTGACCCCTCTGAAACCCCTTCACAACTCCCCAGAGGTCCTGACCCCCACATTGAGAAACGCTGCTCCAGACCCAACACAAACAATGCCCTCTTCCTGCTCACAAAAGAATGGACCTGTTGGCATTAAAGCTGATCATTATGGTTCCAGATCCATACTGGAGATTTCCCAAAGAGGGAGAAGGACTGAGGGGCCACTTTCTGGAGACAAATGTGTGAAACGTCTTTAATCGGTTGAGTGTTTTGCCGCACATTGCCCTGGAGTGAAGCTGGAACAAGCTCAGGGAGCAACCGGAAGCGGAAGACTCGCATCCAGCACACATTAGAGTTCCAGGATTCCCCACCTGGCCACCCAGACTCATGGAGAGCCCCAAACGTAGCCACAGGGCTAGACCACCAAGGAGGAGGCCAAAGTCTGGAGGATCTCTGCACCGAGGAGGCATCATTGCTGGGAAGCTCCGAGGAGGACAGTCACCGGCTGAAACAGTGGTCCATTTACCGAAGGTCCAGAACCACCACATCTCGCTCCAGGATGCTCACATGGGTGCAAGTCTGGAAGAAGAAGAAAGGGGAGGAGATGGATGATGTTGCCTGCCCATTCAGGCCACTTACCCATAGCCATGGCTCTGCAAGTGGTCATTCAGAGCTGGACAGAGGTGCCTTCGGAGACAAAAAGCCCCACAATGGAGCCAATGTGTCACAATTAATACTGATATTGTACTATGCTGATAATATATGATATGTAAATACGAGGGTATTTTTTTAGTAAGGTCCGTTTTGTTGTACACACTAGTAGTTCACGCGCATAGCGCAACGAGCGCGTGCGTCGTGTACCGGCATGCCTCGGGAACAACTGTGTTCAGTTTCCGCTCTGTAGCGAACCTGTACGGTTCTGTTCTGTGCTTTAAAAATGTTTAAGACTACCAACTCACCCTCCGCATGTGAGGTTCGCTCAGTGATATGGTTTTTGTCAGCACGGAACCTGCCTGCTGCAGAAATTCATCGACAGATTTGTGAAGTGTACGGTGATACTGTTATGAGTGAAAGCAAAGTGCGTAAGTGGGTACGACAATTCAAAGATGGCCGTGACAACGTCCATGATGAGGACCGCTCCGGTCGCCCTTCTTTGATTACAGACGATTTGGTGGCTTCAGTTGAAGCGAGGATTTGTGAGAACAGGCGCTTCACAACAACAGGTCTCTCAAACGAATCTCCTGATGTGTCGAGATCAGTGCTTTACAACATTGTTTCTGAACACCTAAAGTTTAGAAAACTGCTCCCATTGGGTCCCAAAACCCCTAACAGAGGACTACAAAAACCAAAGATTTGAGTGTGCGATCAAATCAAATTGTCTGTAATCAAAGAAGGGCGACCTATCTCATCAGCCAAAAGCAGGTCTACACTTCCCATTGAAATACTAATAAGTTTATATTTGTTAAAACTGTTATTCATTTTAATTATTGTATTGTTTTAAAGTGTTTTTTTGCACTACAAATAAGATATGTGCAGTGTGCATAGGAATTCATTCATGTTGTTTTTCAAATTATAATCCGGCCCTCCAACAGTTTGAGGGACTGTGACGTGGCCCTCTGTTCGAAAAGTTTGAGGACCCCTGTTTTAAAGTTATTGAAAAATTGTTCATAACACAAAGCATGTCCCAAAACCCTTAAGAGTCTTTTTTGAGGCCAAAATGTAACCGGGGAGAGGGCCAAGCTGTGTTCTTCAGCCCCAGGTACAAGCCCTTCTCTAGAGGAAGGGGTGAAGAAAGGAAGGAAGTGAAGGCTCTCATCAGCAAGGATCAGGACAGGCGTCAGTTCAAGCAGGCCCTGCAGGACCCTCACAATGGAGGAGAGCCAACACTTGTAGGAGGGAACCATGAACACGCTCTGGGCCTCTTCTCCGGAGATACTTACAGTGAAGAGGGGAGGGTCTTTGCTGTGTGGGTGGAAACCCTTCTGCCGACAAGAAGAAATCTCCTCCATGCCGTGCTCCGTCAGTTTAAAGAACCCCGTCCTGGGAGAAGAAACCCCAAAGGAAATCAGTTCAGCTGGACAAAGTTTTGCGGTTGTTATTATTCCAGTGCAGGGTAGAACTCCAGTGCAAATCAGACTTGGCCACGGTGTTAATTGCTGTCGTTACATCTAGAATAGACTACTGCAACACACTATGTGGGGTTGCCTTTGAAGACTGCTCAGAAGCTTCAAATAGTCCAACGAGAGGCAGCCAGGTTAATAACTGGGGCAGCATACAGGGAGCCATACAACTCCCATGTTACGCCAGCTCCTCTGGCTGCCAGTTTGCTACCAGGCACAATTCAAAGTGCTGGCTTTGGCCTATAAAGCCCTAAACGGCCCCAGCCCAAATTACCTATCCGAGCGCATCTCTCACTATGAACCATAGCGGAGATTAAGATCCTCTGGGGAGGCCCTGCTTTCCATCCCGCCATTGTCACGGGCACGATTGGTGGGGACGAGAGACAGGGTCTTCTTGGTGATTGCTCCCCAGCTATGGAACTCCCTTCCTGGTGAGATCAGGTTGGCCCCCTCCCTCCTGTCCTTTAGGATGGTAAAAACTTGGCTGTGGGACCAAGCTTTCGGGACAGGGCAATAAAGCGGCAATAGGAAAGATGACTAGGCCAATTAGATTTGACGTTGATGACTACGTGTCAAATATTTTAATATTTTGAGGGGTTTTTTTTAATGTTTATGTATTGTATGTGAATTTGTGTCCTGGCATTGAATGTTTGCCGTGTATATGATGTGCTCTCCAAATTCCGCCCTCCTCCCAAATGTCAAGATTCTATTTCCCCCAAACTCCACCAGTGTTCACATTTGGGCATATTGAGTATTCGTGTAGAGTTTGGTCCAGATCCATCATTGTTTGAGTCAACTGTGCTCTCTAGATGTCGCCTGAGGACTGAGAAAAGCGGTATATAAATAAAGTAAATAAATAAAAATAAATATTAGATGTAGGTGAACTACAACTCCAAAACCAAAGGACACTGCCCACCAAACCCTTCCAGTATTTTCTGTTGGTTGTGGCAGCTCAGTCTGTCAAGTTTGGTTCAATTCCATCGTTGGTGGGGTTCAGAATGCTCTTTGATTGTAGGTGAACTATAAATCCCAGCAATTACAGCTCCCAAATGACAAAATCATATTTTTTGAGTGATGGTCACTCCTTGTGTTGTGAGACGTTTTGTTGCCAAATTTGGTGTGATTTCATTTATTGGTTCTTTTGCTTTTAAGGTACTCATTATGCACAGAGCATATTTATATATATATATATATATAGATTATATTGAACCTGACCGATGACAAGTATATAAGATCTACCATGGTTATTGCTCTCTCTTGATTCCAGACCTGTTTCTATTCCCTCCAATACTTTCTGATCCCGAGGCGCCATAGAATATTGCACAGAATGAAGGAAGAAAAACAAACCCATGCATGTATTTATTGCAAGCGGAGATATCCGCAACACTCACTCTTGGTATTTTGGTGAGCAGACAATAGCGATGGACTCCGGCAGCATCATCTGGTAGGAGCAGTGCGTGTGCAGGTCCACACTGGAGAGGAAGGCCGTTTGGGTCGGGTGAGTCTAGAGGAAGAGGAAGCCAAAGGGGAAATAAGGGAACGCTGAACACTCGCAAATCAGGTCTCTGAGCCCCACTCTTTCTGGAAAGGGAAAGAGTGGGTCAAGGCATGACCCCCAAGGAATGTAATTGCCCCAGGAGATTTTCCTCCAATCCCCAAATCCTCAGCATTCAAGAAATGGCAGGATTCCCCCAAAGGAGCACGGAAATAGACAAAGAGTAGGCAAAGACAACAAATAGAAGTGGTTTGGGAATGAACAACTTCCACAGTCCTGCTAGATATTTGGGAACTGAAGGAAAATGTCATCTGGATGCAGAATTCCTAATGGGAGGATCAAAACACCTAAATGCTACAGGAAGTTCTAGAATCTAGATGCTGCAACACAGAGCAAGCGCTCCACCCGTACCACCACGAAGAATTAAATGGCAGCTAAATACCATATATACTCGAGTATAAGCCGAGTTTTTCAGCCCTTTTTATTATTATTATTATTATTATTATTATTAAACTTTATTTGTACCCCGCTAGCATTTCCCGAAGGACTCGATGCGGCTTACATAGGCCAAGGCCTCAAAACACAACAATACACCTAAAGCAAATTAAAAACAGTTAAAGCAATATTAACAACAATAAATAAACAATACATCAAGACACTATAAAACTGGGCCGGGCCAGAGTGATGGGTCCAAGATTAAAAGTGCTGATGTGGCAGGAGGTATGTAGGATTATAAGGTAAGTGCAGTGTGCGGTGTGCAGCAATCTTAGTTCTACTAAAGTGCTTCTGGGACTTGGTATTGGAGATTCCTAATCTGGGAAGGCACATCGGAACAGCCAGGTCTTCAAGTTCTTTTGAAAGACTGCCAATGTAGTGTAATAGTAATAATGGAGGCTGAAAAAGCCTCCCTTGGTTTATACTCGAGTCAGTTATTTATTATTTTACTCTGTTGTTATTATTATTATCATTCCATTTATTATTTTACTCTATTATTATTATTATTATTATTACAGTTATTATTTTTATCTATTTATTATTATTATTACTACATTTATTTTTCTCTATTTATTATTGTTATCACTACATTTATTATTTTTCTCTGTGATTATTGCTATTACATTTCTTATTTTATTCCATTATTACTATTACACTTATTATTTTACTCTATTATTATTGTTACATCTATTATTTTTTCTCTATTTATTATTGTTATTATTATGTTTATTATTTTAGTCTATCTATTATTATTACATTTATTATTTTACTTATTTTTATGTTTATTTTTACTCTATGAATATTAGCATTACATGGAACGATGATATGGCTGATGAGACTGTTTAAATGATGGGTTATGTATTGTTAATTATGCTTTTATGTTTAATTGTGGTTTTAATTTTGTAATTTGTTATGTAATGGCTTCGGAATGGGGCCCACTGTAAGCCGTCCTGAGTCCCCGTTCAGGGGCTGAGAAGGATGGGATAGAAATGCGAGAAATAAAATAAATAAATAAATTGTTATTATCACATTTATTTTACTCTATTATTATTGTTATTACATTTATTATTGTACTCTATTACTGATATTATTACATTCATTATTTTAATCTGTTATTATTACACTTATTATTTTACTCTATTATTACTGTTATTATTACATTTCCATTATTTTACTTTATTGTTATTATTATTGTTATTATTACATTTCTTATTTTACTCTCTTTATTATTATTGGAAGGATACATAAGCACGCATACATCGAAGAATGTTAGAATAATGGTTTAATCAGAGTTAAAAAGTCTTATCTTAAATTAGAGTTTTATGTAAATCTTCAAAAAAAAATAACCCATTGAAGCCTCAATTAATGTAATTGGTATCTATTTTTATTTTCAAATTTACCAGTAGCTGCTGCATTTCCCGCCCTCAGCTTATACTCAAGTCAATATGTTTTCCCAGTTTTTTGTGGTAAAATTAGGTGCCTTGGCTTATATTCAGATCGGCTTATACTCGAGTATATATGGTAATATGAGTGCTATGGATGTCAGTCCTGCAAAAGAGTGATGGGATCCATGTGTGACAGAGAAGCCATAGGGATGGTCCAAGACTGTGCCCCAGATGGCTTCTCATTCTCCTTCCTTGATCCCAAAGATATCCAAGCTCTGCAAGAAGACCCTGGTCCCTGAAAGGCCCCAAACGACACTTACATGGATCCATCCCAAGGTGATCAAGCTGTATTGATCCTGGATGAGGAAGAGCTCCTCTTCGTTCTCTGTGTTGCAATAGTCGGGGCCCCCAGTCTGCTTGGGGACGATGACGTGGTTGATGGTGAACTCGTTCTGCATCTGGAGCAAGGGGAAAGCAAGTAGGGAATGTACCATTGCCATCAGAGACAGAGGGAATGGACAGGTGTTGCCAGCCCATTTTAATCATGAATTTTAAATTCACCTCCTGTTCACCTCTTTCTTCTGTGTATTTCAATATGTATTTAATAGAAATACACTTTAATAGGTGCATTTCATAGACTGTTCACAATTGCTGATATATGTTTCAACTATGTTGAAACCTGCTTCGAGCCACAAGGAGAGGCAGGTAAGAAAATAAATAATAATAATAATAATAATAATAATAATAAACGCCATGAAAGCCAGAATTGAAAAGTCGACAACAGATCCCAAATGTTGACTCTGCAAGGAAGCAGATGAAACAATAGATCACATCCTCAGCTGCTGCAAGAAGATCGCGCAGACAGACTACAAGCAGAGGCATAACACTGTTGCTCAGATGATTCATTGGAACTTGTACCACAAATACCATCTGCCTGCGACAAAGAACTGGTGGGATCACAAGCCAGAAAAAGTGCCAGAGAATGAACACGTCAAGCTACTCTGGGACTTCTGGATTCAGACAGAGAGAGTTTTGGAGCATAATACTCCTGACCTCACAATCATAAGATCATATGAAGCACTGGCTACAGGACACTTCCTGATATTAGGATGCTGATGATCCCTGCCATCTCCCTACCAGCTTTCCGCAAAGGATCCCGCAGGTCTCTATGCCTCTCGCGGTGTTGGCGTCAGCCAGCTGGAGGAATCTATGGCAGAGCTCCCTGGGGACGATGACCTGGCGAAGGCCTTCTATGGCTGCATCTGGAGAGGAAGAGAAACAAAGGGGTTGGATTGGCCAAGGCCCTGACACTGGCCAGCCTCCTCCATGGCCTGTGAGTTCTCAGTGTGGGAGGATCTTGATCCAATTCCAGAACGGAGCATCCATTCCGTTGCCAGCCGCAGAGTGCCATGGTTGATGCCATTTGCACAGAAGCAGGTCTACAAAAGAAGCCCGATTGAAAGGAGCAATCTTGCTTTCAGCCTGTGCTCCACATGAGTCCTAAGGATAATAATGATAATGATAATAATAATAATAATAATAATAATAATAATACTTTATTTATACCTCGCCACCATCTCCCCAAGGGACTCGGAGTGGCTTACATGAGGCCAAGTCCAACAACACATCAATAAAACAACAAGCAATAAACAAAATAAACAATACAATGAGTTTCTCCCTCACAAACAATCTGTTCCATCCCTGTCTCATCCTGATTTTAGTATTTTTAGTAGTTTAGTTTTTTATCTTACACATGTGGCCCTTTCATTGTTATTTTCTTGTGTATGAGTTTGCTTTATCTTTTTTTTTTGTACTCATATACTGTATGTATTTTACTGTGTTGTTATTGTGTTTTAGTTTTATTTTATTGTAATATGCTGTTGGGCTTGGTCTCATGTTAGCCGCCCCAAGTTCCCATTGGGGAGATGGTGGCTGGGTATTAAATAAAGATGATGATGATGATTATTATTATTATTATTATGGAGCCCCCGGTGGCACGGTGGGTTAAACTCCTGTGCCGGCAGGACTGAAGACCAACAGGTTGCAGGTTCAAATCCAGGGAGAGGCGAATGAGCTCCCTCTATCAGCTCCAGCTCCTCATGCAGGGACATGAGAGAAGCCTCCCACAAGGATGATAAAAACATCAAATCATCCAGGCATTCCCTGGGCAACGTCCTTGCAGATGGCCAATTCTCTCACACCAGAAGCAACTTGCAGTTTCTCAAGTCACTCCTGACACGACAAAAAAATATTATTATTATTATTCCTCTCAAGCAAGAGTTCTTTCTCACACCCTGTACATCACTTCACAGATATATAAACCTCACTTGCGTAGTTTCCAACAGACCTCACAACCTCTGAGGATGCCTGCCACAAACGTGGGTGAAATTTCAGATGAGAATGCTTCTGGAACATGGCCATACAGCCTGGAACTCACAGCAACTAAGTGATTCTGGCCATGAAAGCCTTCAACAGCATATTAATTCTGGATTATTTTATTACACTGAATGAAAAGCTGGTGGGTTTTGTTTTTATAGATTTGATTGGGTTGTTGTGTTTGGCCCCATCTACATAGGCCATTAAAATGCACTCTGAAGCCAGCTTTAAACTGTGGCACTTAGACAACAAACCTTCACGAAAGTGCGCAAAAGAAAGCCCTTAATGTTCCCCATTGGTACTCCATGGTTTGTATCATGGAGCACCAAACCGGTGCCAAGATTTACTATCAAATCATCTACATCCAGGCTTCATTTGCAAGGCATACTGACCGCTGTGCAGGCTGCTCTGAGTTCCGGGCTTCAAGGAGCGGTCCACCGCAGGCGGCTTGGGTAGAGTGACCCCTCCTCCGCTGCTGGGAGGCTGGACCTGGGGGTCCGTGGGTGGCCTGAGAGCCCCGGGGACCAAGGGGCCATCCTGCGCGGAGGCCTCTGGCCCCAGCCCCCCAAACTGCTGCAGGACCCTCAGCCGCTCCTTCTCCAGCTCCTGGCGCCGGATCATCTCCTCAAAGGCCTGGAACTGCTCCTGCTCGGCCTGCTGCTGCTTCATCAGGGCCACCCTCTGCCTCTCTTCCTCCAGCTGCTGCTGAAGAGCCAGGCTCCGGGCAAACTCCTCCTCTTGCTTCTTCTGTAACAAAGGGAAGGAGGCATGACAAAAATGTTATTGCCCCAACCTTATTCTCCACCTTCATCACTATGGTAGTGCGCCTTGTTGATGGGAAGCTTCCCACCCGAGTGGAAATCATCTATCGGACAGATGGCAAGCAGAATCAAAGCCAAAACCAAGGTCACAACAACATGTTATACAACTCTGATATGCTGATGATAACATAGTCTATGCGCATTCAGAAGAAAACCTCCAAGACACTCTAAACACCTTTGTAGAAGCATATGAGAAGCTCGGCCTTTCACTGAGACATCGAGAAAACCAAAGTGCTCTTCCAGCAATCACCAGCCAATTTATTATTTATTAATTATTTATTTGCGGCATTTATATGCCGCCCTTCTCACCCCGAAGGGGACTCAGAGCAGCTTACAATATAAATTTTCATACAATATATTATATTATTAGCATAGTACAATATCAGTATTGTATATTACTATATTGTACTATACCATTATATTGTAATATTATTAGTAATATTACATGTAATGTAAATATATAATTATAATATTGTATTATTACTAGTATTATATTGTATTACATTATAATATTATAAATATTATATGTATATACTATATATATAAATCCATTTTATATACCACCACTCCCCGAAGGCTCGGAGCGGTTTACAACATACATATGTGATACATTACATTTCAAATCAAAGAAAAAAATCAATCAGTATTATATTATTAGTAAAGACAAGATGGAAGTGTCTTCTGCTCCCCTCTGTCTTCACTCTGGCCAATCCCTCCGCAATGCCAGAAATACAGCTTAATGGTGTAACATTATTTATTTATATTTTTATTTATTTGCTGCATTTGTTAACCGCCGTTCTCAGCCCTAGGGCGACTCACGGCGGTGTACAACATATAAAAGACAATTTACAATAAAGCCAAGACGACAAAAAACCAACAAATCACTAATACACAATCATCTAATTAGAGAATGTTAAGCATTTCTACTCCCTTGGCAGCCCCCTCTCCATAATAATCAACATTGACACTGAAATACAACATCGCTTGAGCTCTGCGAGTGCAGCATTTTTCTGAATAAAGCAGAGAGTGTTTGAGGATCGGGACATCTGTAGGGAGACCAAGGGGCTTGTTTATAAAACTGTTGTCCTCCCAACCCTGTTATACGCCTGCGAAACGTGGACCGTCTACAGACGTCGCACTCAACTGGAACAAATCCATCAGCGTTGCCTCCGAAAAATCCTGCAAATCTCTTTGGAAAACAGACAGGGCAATGTCAGTGAGCTGGAAGAAGCAAAGACCATCACCATTGAAACGATGCTCCAATGCCATCAACACTGTTGGATTGGCCACAGTGTCCGAATGCCAGATAACCAACTCCCAAAGCAGTTACTATACTCCCAACTCAAGATTGGGAAACATAATGTTGGTGGACAGGAAAAGAGATTGAAAGATGGGCTTAAAGCCAACCTGAAAAACTGTGGCATAGACACCAAAGAACTGGGAAGCCCTGGCCCTTGAACGCTCTAACTGGATGTCAGTTGTGACCAGCAGTGCTGTGGAATTCAAAGTGGCATGAATAGATTGCAAAAGGGAGAAATGTGCCATGAGGAATGTGCATCAAGCCAACCCTGACTGGAACCGCCTTCCACCTGGAAACCGATGTCCTAACTGTGGAAGAACATGCGGGTCAAGAATAGGGCTCCATAACCACCTACGGAGCCACCGCTAAGACACTACACTTGGAGGACCATCACCCTTGGACAATGAGGGATTGCCTACAGAAGGAAGGAAGGAAGGGTTAACCAAACTTTTGTAAGTTGAATTATATTAGAAAGACTTACTTGTTTTTCGTTTTTAAAATACATTACTTTTAAAATACATTGTTTTGCATTTTATGTATTTTACTTTTTGGTTTTATTATGTTTTATTATGTTATATTATTGTGTATTGTACTGATGGGCATGGCCTCATGTAAGCCGCACCGAGTCCCCTTGGGGGAGACGGAGTATAAATAAAGTATTGTTGTTGTTGTTAGTTTGTTTTAGCCAAAACCGATGTACAGGAATCCATCTTTCAACCTCACTGAGAAAACGCCTGGGATGAAGTGGACTGGAGGCCATGAAAGCTTATGGTAGGTTTTCCTTGACAAAATTCCTGCATACAGTAAACCCCTATATTCGTAGTAGTTATGCTCTCAGGATTTGGGTGGATATGTGAAACTGCAGAGATGAAAACAGAGAGCAGAGAGGAAAAGTGGAGCTTTCCTGAGACTATTTTCTCTGCCATGCGGAATTCCACTGCTCAAGACAGACTCAAGAACAATTACGGTACAAAGTTTACTGCAACCAGGCTCCGACTCTTCCCCCTGCGGCTGCAACCTGGGGCCAAAGTCTGGATGCTATCTGCAGCCTCAGCTGTGTGCATAATGACTCAGGGGCCCATGATGCATTGGGAGGGGGAGGCATTGCTTTGCATACCCCTCTGGAAAAAAATGCAAAGGGGAAGGAAGCATCTGGTCTTTCAATGCATCCCTCAATATCCCTTCGACATCTCACCTTCGCCTGCTTATTTTCTGGCTCAACTCCTTCCCTCCTACCTAATATTTACCTTCTCTGAAAGCAAGAGGGAACAAGCTCCATTCCTGAAAGAGAAGCACATCTGTTGGACTGGGGACAAAGGAGGAAAACCTTGGTGCTGACTGGGGCTCTAGCAAAATATGTTTATCCAGAGGCCAAGGAAGAAAGGGGCAGTCCAGGCTCAGAGCAAACATCCATTTCCCCAGAGAGGAAACTGTGTGGGCGAGTGGGCTTATTAACAAAAGACCCTCCATATAAATGTACAGCAGAGTAACTTATTAGCAGCAGCGTGACCCAGCACCAGTAGCTCAGTGACAAAAGAACAAAAGCACACAGACCAATGTTATCCCTTCCATTTGGGGGCTTTTCTTTATAGGAAAATAATATGGTCGCACTATTTACAAGAACAAGCTTTCCATAACACTTCCTTCTTTGCTTCCATGCTGGGCTTCTTTCTCATGCAGATAAACAGATTCACTCTCACAGAGCTTCCTCTCAAACCCAAGCTACATAGGAACTTCACATAGTAGCTTTATACACACACTGGGCCTACTCACACCGAGGCCTACCTCACATTGAGGCCTTTCTCCCACTGAGGCAAACTTACACTGATGTTGTATATCAGTCTGTTCAGCCTGTGATTGTGTTTGATGTTCATGATGGGAATGGGGTGATACTTCGATTGATGGGCTGGGGTCTGCTGGAATTGGGGATGTGGGGTTGCTTGGACCTGAGCTAAGATCAGAGGAGAAGCCTGAACTGTCTCAGGAAGATTCACAAGACCACATTCCAGAGAGAGGCATCACAACGCTTTTCTCAGAGCAATTGATGCTGAGATTGATTTGCCAGGTGCAGGAGTTAATGAGGGAGAGGATAGTGAAACCTTGGACAGAAAGCAAAGTTTAAGTAAACAGAGGCAGAGCTTTCAGAGGTTGAGGCAATCAGTTTGGTTACAGCCAAAAAGATAACAAATCATTATCTGTTGAGAAAGTCAAGAAGAGTGCTTTCCTTTCAGTTTTGGATTTTGGAAAATGTTTATGATGATTCATGGAAGCAATTGCCTCAGTTGAGTCAATGCTGTTATTATATCATGGTCTTCCTTCAAGCGCTCTGAGTTTCATGTACCAAGTTTTTGCCAAGCTTAAGTTTTGCCTATGGGATTTTCCTGCTGTTTTGTTTCATGGTTTCAAGTGCCTTGTTTCACAGATTTCTATGTACTCATTGATCTTATTTACCTTTGAAGCTTATGGATTATCTTGGGTTTTTGGACCTTTTGATATTTTTATTGCTTTGCCTACACATATTCTACAATAAATTGCTTGCTGATTTTACCAAGCTGGTGTGGTGTTTAAGGTCAAAGGTGTCCCTGCTCTGGTGTACGACAACTGAGGCCTTCTCATAACGAGGCCTACTAACACACTGAGGCCCTTCCACACAGAGGCCTGTTAATCTGTTCATGCTCAGCATTATCTTTAAATTTTACTTATTACATTTGGCCCAGCCATAGGTTTTAAAAGATGTTGTGTTCTGTTATTGTTTATTGCTTATTTTTGTTATGAGTTTTATTTTATTGTTTTGTATTATTTGTTGTTATTGCTTTTATTATTGATGTATTGTGGGCTCGGCCTCATGTAAGCCACACCAAGTCCCTTCGGAGATGGTAGCGGGGTATAAATAAAGTTTTAATATTATTATTGATTGTGGCGCAATCACCGGGACTGTGGTGCAAGCACCGGGATTGTGGCGCAGCTGGCTGAGTGTCAGCTGCATTAAGATCACACTGACCAAAAGGTCATGAGTTCGAAGCCAGCCCGGGTTGGAGTAGGTTTCCAACCAATTGTGTGTAGCCTGTTGTCGACTTTTGCAACCCGAAAGACAGTTGCATCTGTCAAGTAGGAAAATTAGGTACCACCTTAAAGTGTGGGGAGGCTAAATTAACTGATTTATGAGGCCATAAGGAAGACTCCAGCAAAGCATTCCAGCGGGGAAGCATGCGGGGAATGCGGAAGTGCTTCAACAGCGTTGCAGATGGACGATGAAAGCGACAGCTCCCCTGGCGGCCAGAAAAAGTTAAATAGCCTCTGTGTATGTCTGTATATGTTTGCATGTCAAAATTGGCATTGAATGTTTGCCATATATGTGTACACTGTAATCTACCCTGAGTCCCCTGCGTGGTGAGAAAGGCAGAATATAAAAGCTGTAAATAAATAAATAAATAAATAAATAAATAAATAAATAAATATTATAGAGGCCTCTCATAGTCTGAGACTACAGACATACCTGCTTATATAGAACTGCAGCTTTTGCTGAATCATTGCATACATTTAACCCTTTCAGTGCTTGACTCACATTTTTGTAATTAAACATACCTAGTTAATTTTTAATATTTCTGACAGAAACGTGTGCTCCTCACAGCAGGGCCACATTCAGAGATATACGGCTTTAACGTGGAGCTCAAGCTCTGCTGGCCACGTACCTTACGTATGACATATTCTTCATATTCTTTGCTGTACTTCTCTATGAGGTCCTTCTTCAGCTCTTCTGCTCTTGGGAAGGCAACTTCTTTCAGTTTCTAAGTTGAGAAAAAGACGGCGCTGAATAAGTTGCTTTGGAATAGAAGCACAAGCCAGGATAAATAGTGACGCTATGTAGCATTTAGAAACATTGTCGGAGGACCAGAATACACAATTTGCTGTGACTATTTCCACACACAATATCCCACCCCTTCAATGGGCTCATGAAGAACAATAGAGCAAAGGAGCCTGGACAGAAACAGGAGGGAAAGGGCATCGCCTCCTAGCACAGAGTCTATATGAGCCTCGTTCCCATTATCTGTACCTTAAAGTGCCTTCAACACATACTCACAAGAGCATTTGGGGAGGGAAACAGCTGATGGCCAGAAACACACACCCCCCCTTCCAGGATTGCCACTTACTTTCACGGTTTCTCTCTTTTCTGGAATGACAGCGGTTTTGTATTCACGATGTTTTGGGAGTTTTTCAATGAAAAGCCTGAGAACAGAGAGCACAACAAGGGAGATTTGACAACCAAAGAATTGGATGGTGAACGAGAATTGTGCTTCAGGGTCCAGTGGTTCTGCAGGATCCAAGGATGTCTATGGTCAAGATGTGGCCTGCAAGATGGCTGCAGCCTGAAAGCAGATTCTCACTTTCAGGCTTGTTTAAGCTAGGTTTAAACCAAATGATTATTAAGGTGGAAATTGCTAGGCATGACTTTTTACAATGGCATTTCTATAAGGATATTTGATTTATCCCCCCCCCCCCCCCCCGGTACAGAAAAATCCAGGCAGAAATGAAGAATATTATTTACAACTAGCCGTCCCCTGCCACGCTTTGCTGTGGCCCAGTCTGGTGATCTGGAAAATAAAGTAACGAGAAAGTGTTGGTTTCTAATATATGTAATTTGTTTATGCTTGTGGGTAAACAGTATTTCTTGCTGTTTCTTTGTTAGAGTTGATGTGGAGATTGTCTGGTTTGCCTACTCTGGAAAATGCAACATATAATTGTCCTTCTTTATTTATTTATTTATTTATTTATTTATTTATTTATTTACAGCTTTTATATTCCGCCCTTCTCACCCTACAGGGGACTCAGGGCGGATTACAGTGTACACATATATGGCAAACATTCAATGCCAATTTTGACATGCAACATATACTGACTTACACAGAGGCTATTTAACTTTTTCTAGCCGCCAAGGGAGCTGTCGCTTTCATCGTCCGATGCTGATGAAGTACTTCCGCATTCCCCGCATGCTTCCCCGCTGGAATGCTTTGCTGGAGTCTTCTTTATGGCCTCATAAATCAGTTAATTTAGCCACCCCACACTTTAGGTGGTACCTTGTTTTCCTACTTGACAGATGCAACTGTCTTTCGGGTTGCAAAGGTCGACAACAGGCTACACATAATTGGTTGGAAACCCACTCCAACCCGGGATGGCTTCAAACTCATGACCTTTTGGTCAGAGTGATCTTAATGCAGCTGACACTCAGCCTGCTGCACCACAATCCTTTAGTGATCCCTTTCAAATCTATGATACTATCTCTCTCTCTGTGTGAATCACATATATCTATCTATATCTATGGGTGGATGGCTCTTTGCTAGGAGGGCTTTGATTATGTTTTCTTGCCCTGGTGAAGAGAGTTGTGTGGGAAGTTTGCCCCAATTCTGTAAATTGTGAGGTTCAGAGTGCTCTTTGATTGTAGGTGAACTATAAATCCCAGCAACTCCAACTCCCAAATGACAAAATCAATTTTTTTTAGTGATGGTCACTCCTTGGGTTAGTAGATGTCTTGTGGCCAAATTGGGGGGCAATTCATCCAGCGATTTTTGAGTTATGTTAATCTCACAAACGAACATTACATTTTTATTTATATAGGTATCTTATAGAGAAACATTTCTCAACCTGAGGTTTGGGGACCCGGGGGCGCAAGGGTTTTTTTGTGGTAAAATTAGGTGGCTCAATTTTTATTCTGGTCGACTTAGACTCGAGTATATATGGTAGTATAAATCAACAACTACTACAGCAAAAAAACCCACACTGGGACAAGTGCATCTCTGGGGCAAAATCCTGGCAAAATTGAAACAAGCAAACAGCCTTGTCCTAAAGCAGTGCATTGGAAAGGCCATTCCACCCCAAGACTGCAGCACTATCATTTTCGACTTGGCTCCATTCCCCGCCCAGGGCCAGACAAACACATTCTTGAAGTCACGAAACCCCTGGGTGACTTCCACTGCCTTGCTGGCAAATCTCAACCTACTTCCCCAAAGGAAACCTGATACTTTGCAAGCCACAACTGCCCTCAGCCTCCTTTGGGGAAAATTACGATCACAGTCCTGGCATTCTTGTTTATGCTCTTAATTGACGGGTTCAAGCACAATCCACAAAAACAAATTATTATGTGCAAATAAGATCAACACAGTAGCTTTCCTGAAAACTGGTTCCTACAAAGCACCGGAAAAAATAGCCCCATGTATGATTCCACGGCAAGCTGGTTTCATGAAAGGCAAAAGCTGCACATCACAAGCGCTGAACCTTACTCAGAACATAGAAGATAGTTTTCAAAGGCAGCAGATTACAGGAGCTGTCTTCATAGGCCTGTCAGTAGCATATGATACTGTAAATCAGGGGTCCTCAAACTAAGGCCTGGGGGCCGGATACGGCCCTCAAAGGGTATTTACCCAGCCCTTGCACAGGGTCAACCTAAGTCTGAAACGACTTGAAAGCACACAACAACAGCTATCCTATCTCATCAGCCAAAAGCACAATTCCCGCTGAAATACTAAGTTTATATTTGTTAAAATTGTTCTTCATTTTAATTATTGTATTGTTTTAAAGTTTGTTTGTTTTTTTGCACTACAACTAAGATATGTGCAGTGTGCACAGGAATTCATTCATGTTGTTTTTCAAATTATAATCCGGCCCTCCAACAGTTTGAGGGATTGTGACCTGGCCCTCTGTTTAAAAAGTTTGAGGACCCCTGCTGTAAATCATCGCCGTCTCCTGAGAAAAAATTAAAACATCATACAAAGACTACCACCTCACCCACTTCATTGGAAATCTTCTGCAAAACAGGAGCTTTTTGTTGAGTTCCAGGGCCAGAGAAGCAGATGGCGAAAACAGATGAACGGCCTGCCTCAGGGGAGCGTGCTTGCTCCATCCATGTTCAACATTTACACAAATGACCAACCACTGCCAGAAGGGATAGAGAGTTTCATCTATGCTGATGATTGTGCCATCACTGCTCAAGCAGGGAGCCTTGAAATGGTTGAACAGAAGCTCTGTGAAGCTTTAGGTGCTCTTACTGCCTATGACGCGGAAAACCAGCTGATTCCTAATCCATCCAAAATGCAGACATGTGCTTTCCACCTTCAGAACAGGCATGCATCTCAAGCTCTGAGGATTACCTGGGAAGGAATCCCACTGGAGCTCTGCAGCACACCCAAACACCTGGGAGTCTCTCTGGACCATGCTCTGACTTATAAGAAACACTGCTTGAATATCAAGAAAAAAGTGGGTGCTAGAAATAATATTATACGAAATCTGACTGGAACAACCTGGGGATCACAACCAGACACAGTGAAGACATCTGCCCTTGCACTTTGCTACTCTGCTGCTGAGTACGCATGCCCAGTGTGGATCCATCACACCACATTAAAACAGTGGATGTGGCTCTTAATGAGACATGCCACATTGTCACAGGATGTCTATGACCTACACCGCCGGAAAAATGATACTGTTGAGCTGGTATCGGACCACTTGATATCAATTGGGAAGTAGCAGCCTGTAATAAAAGGACCAAGGCATTGACATCTCTGGCCCATCCTCTGTTTGGATATCAGCTAACATGCCAATGCCTTAAAGCAAGAAACAGCTTCCTAAGATCTACAGAGCTACTCGTAGGAACACCTCAGCAAGCGAGAATCCAAAAGTGGCAGGCTAAAACCTAGCAACTCAATCAGTGGCTGAGACCAGATGAGAAACTCCCTCCTAGGCACACAGAAGAGTGGGCGACTTGGAACGCGCTGGACAGGCTGCGCTCTGGCACCACGAAATGCTTGTGGATTTCAATGGCTTCTCTGTGTCAGGCTACACAGAGAAGCCATTGAAATCCTCAAGCATGTGGACAATTTCAACAGAAAGGAAGAAACCATGAAAATGAACAAAATCTGGCTACCAGTATTAAAAAACTCAAAAATTACAACAGCAAAACAACAGAGAGTAAACAATCAGGCACATCAAATCACCTCTCAAAGAAAGATTCCCCCAGGCACTTCCAAACCATTAAATGCTAATCAAGGTGGTCAGTTGAAATATTCACACCTAGTTCCAGCAGACAAAAGTCCTTTGTCCCACCCTGGTCTTTCCACACATATATAAACCCATTTTCCTACTTCCAACAGACCTCACTACCTCTGAGGATGCTTGCTGTAGATGCAGGCGAAACGTCAGGAGAAAATGCCTCTAGAACATGGCCATATAGCCCGGAAAACCTACAACAACCCAGTGATTCCGGCCATGAAAGCCTTCGACAATACATAACATTATTATCATTGCTACTTCACAAGTGTCATTTTGCTACTGTTATGAATTGTAATGTAAATATCTGATATGCAGGATGTATTTTCATCCACTGGACCAAATTTGGCACAAATACCCCATACACCCAAATTTGAATGGTGGGGTTGGGGGGGGGGGGGTGTTGAATTTGTTATTTGGGAGTTGCAATCGTTGGGATTTATAGTTCACCTACAATCAAAGAGAATTCTGAACTCCACCAACAATGGAATTGAACCAAACTTGGCACACAGAACTCCCATGACCAAGAGAAGATTCTGGAAGGGTTTGATGGGCACTGGCCTTGAGTTCTGAAGTTGTAGTTCACCTAAAACTAGAAACCACTGTGGACTCAAACAATGATGGATCTGGACCAAACTTGGTACGAATATTCAATATGCCTAAATGTGAACACTGGTGGAGTTTGGAGAAAATAGACATGGACATTGGGGAGTTCTTGCTGGGATTTATAGTTCACCTACAATCAAAGAGCATTCTGAACTCCACCAACGATGGAATTGAATCAAACTTGGCACACAGAACTCCTATGATAAAGAGAAGGGTTTGGTGGGCACTAACCTTGAGTTCTGAAGTTATAGTTCACCTACATCACTGTGGACTCAAACAATGATGGATCTGGACCAAACTTGGCACGAATACTCAATATGCCTAAATGTGAACACTGGTGGAGTTTGGGGAAAATAGACCTGGACATTGGGAAGTTCTTGCTGGGATTTATAGTTCATCTACAATCAAAGAGCATTCTGAATCCAACCAACAATAGAATTGGGCCAAACTTTCCACAAAGAAACCCTATGACCAACAGATAATACTGTATTTTTGTATGGTGTTTGGTGACCCCTCTAACACCCCCTCGCAACCCCCGCCCCAGAGGTCCCCAGGTTGAGAAACACTGCTTTATAGCAAAATGGATTTGAACTGGATAGTGTTTGAGGGTCCCTTCCAACTCTTTGATTGTAGGACAAGTTGGATGTCAATCTGTTGGGAGGGCTTGGATGGTGCCTTCCTGTCTGGCAGAAGGCAGCTGGATTAGATTGCCTTTAGGGGTCTCTTCGGACCCTAGGATTCTACCATTCCTCCTGCAGCTGGGAGACTCCCAGAACAGAAATGCACTTGCGCTCTTATTCTCCCCGCAGGTCTGCCACTGTGACCAAGACGGCAGCAGAATGGCAGTGAGAGCATTTGTTTAGTTAAAGGCAGACGGGGCAGCTGCCAAGAGAGGCGAGAGCTGGAAGACTTCCACCCGTTTTACACTGAGCAGGTCCTTTGGCCCCTTCGGCCTCCAGTGATGCCCATAAAAGCCGAGGAAGGGCCGGGAGGAGGCCGGAGGAGATGCTAATCAGAAAAAAATGTACTGAATGTAAGGACACGGAAGGAAGGAAGGAAGGAAGGAAGGAAGGAAGGAAGGAAGGAAGGAAGGAAGGAAGGAGAGTTTAGCAGCAGCGCAAATGTAAAAAGTGAAGTTTGAGTGAAAAGCTGGGACAGAATATTACTCATTTCTATCTATAGACATAGGTAAAGGTTTTCCCCTGACATTAAATCCAATTGTGTCTGACTCTGTGGGTTGGTGCTCATCTCCCTTTCTAAGCCGAAGAGCCAGCATTTTCCGTAGACATCTCCACTGGCATGACTGCATGGAGAACCAACAGGGACACACTCCCCCTGTCTAGTTCCTGGCAAAGATCATTTACTAAGGTGACCAAGGCTGTTTCAGTACCATGTCGCAGCCTAAAGCCAGACTGTGCCGGATCTAGATAATCCGTGTCTACCAAGGAATCCCTGGAGCTGTGAGGCCACCACACATTCCAAGACTTTGCCCAAGAAGAGGACCCAATTGAACAACTTTCCTGGCCAAAAGTTGTTCAATTGGGTGGGGTCCAGTGATGGTTTTTTCAACAGAGGTTTTATAACAGCCTCTTTTAGGCTCGCTGGAAATTTGCCCTCATATAAGGAGGCACTGGCCACCACCTTCACCCAGCCTGCCAAATCCCCTCTGGCTTCCTTTATCAGCCAGGATGAGCAGGAGTTTAGGATGCATGTGGTCACTCTCACCTTTCCAAGAATCTTGCCCACATCCTCAAGCTGTACAGATTTAACCGAATCCATTAAAACCGGACAGCAGGCGCTCGAATTACATCCTCAGAGACTGCCACTAATATGGGGTCAAAGCCAGTGCAGATCAAAGCGACTTCGTCTGCGAAGAATCGAGCAAATGCTTCACAGTGGGCTGTTGAGTTGTCAGGGATCCCATCTTGGGTGACGGGATTTAACAGACCTCTGACTACTCGGAACAGCTCCGCCGGATGGTTCTTTGAAGACGCAATATTGGCTACATAGAAAGATATCTTTGTATCCTCTATTGCCACAGAGTATGCCTTTAGATGGGCATTAGCTGTGTTCGATTTGACTCATTAGGCCTTTTCCGCCTATATCTATCTATATCTATCTATACACATAATAAACGTGAAAATATGTGTGTGTGTATGTGGCTGGGATGTCCACTTGCACTGACAAGCTCCTGCCTCCACAAACAGCTATAGCTTCCATTGCGCAGGAGACACCAATGTCCCTCCCTCCAATGACATTGCAGGTTATAGTAAGCATCATGAACATGTCCAAGAGCCCTGCCAATGTCCTCCACAAATGTCATCCTGCCCACCACCCAAGTGAAGGCTTTCATACAGGGAAAATTTCATCCTAGATTTTCTGTGTTTCCTCCACCATAGACCTCCCATTATTTCTTACTCTCCCATTGGTATGGAATTTGTATGACCCCGCCCACCCTTCCTATATGCATGACCCCTTTAATCCTTCCTATTCCTTTCTATGGAACACAACAAACAGGAATTGAGAGGTTTGTGGAGAATTCACCATGATTTATAGGAGTTGTAGGGACTGGAATTTAGAGTTCACCTGCAATCTATGAACTGCATTCTGAACTTCAACAACAATCGACCTGGAACTAACTTGGCACACATGACCAACAAAACATACTGGAGGTTTCTGGAGTGATTTATAGGAGTTGTAGTTCACCTACATCCAGAGACCACTGTGAACCACTGTGAATCCAAACACCAATGGATCTGGACCAAACTTGGCACACATACTTGATATGCCGAAATTTGACGACTGGAGGGGTTTGGGGGAAACCGGCCTTCCTTTCTGGGAGTTGTAGTACACCCACAACCAGGGAAACAGTGACCTCCACTGATGATGGACGTGGACCACACTTAGCACACAGAACCCTCATCACTAACTCAACTTACTGAAGGGGTTTGAGGGGACAGACTCATCACAGTGGGAGTTGTCGTTTACGCTACAGCCAAAGAGCACAATGAACCCCACCAATGATGCATCTAGAGAAAAATTGCCCAACATAGCAAACTTTAAGTGCTGATTGAGTTTTTCGGGGTCAATTTGGCATGATGTGAGTTGTAGTTCACCCACAACCTTATTAATTTTGTATTATTAAAACACTGATAATAACCCAGGCAATGCCGGGGACCCAAGAGTCATATAGTAAAACAGTACTAGGACTGAGATTTCTGAAGAACTTTTCATGGAGATATACACACAGATGCTCAATAACTAATGAATACCAGGGAGGAAAAAATCAATAAACGTCATTCTAAAGATTCAGTATTAAGCTATATATCCATCCCCAACCTTTGGGAACAAATGCTACAGCCTGTCAATGACACAGCTCCTTCTCAAGACAACAGGCTCACTAGTGGACATGATAATAATAAAGCCAAGGAAAACTGTAGTTTTGGGCTACCCGTATATACTCGAATATAAGCCGACCCACATATAAGCTGAGGCACCTAATTTTACCACAAAAACATATTGACTCGAATATAAGCCGAGGGTGGGAAATGGAGAAGCTACAGGTAAATTTCAAAATAAAAATAGACACCAATAAAATGCCATTAATTGAGGCATCAGGAGGTTCAATGTATTTGAATATTTATCATATTTCAAATAAAAACAGTAAACTAGCTCTGCAAGTGGAAAAGAAGGGTAAAAAAAAACAATAAATTGTCAACAACAACAACAACATAATAATAATAATAATAATAATAATAATCAAACTTCATTTGTATCCAACCCTATCTTCCCATGGGGACCAGGCTGGCTTCCAAGATCTTGCGGAGCAAGATATAGATCTATAATTATATATACTAAATTCACATAGGCACTTCCCCCTGAAACATTTGCAAATCCTGCACATTTCCCTCCTGCACTATTTACAAGCCCTATATATGTATGTTTATATCTATCTAGACATCTCTCTCTCTATATGTGTGTGTGTGTGGGTGCATTTCCCCTGCAATATTTGCAAGCCCTGTATATCTTCACACACACACACACACACATAAAATGTTCGTTTGTGGGATTAACAGAACTCAAAAAACACTGAGTGAATTGACACCAAATTTGGACACAAGACACCTAAAAACCCCACCAATGATAAAATTGGGCCAAACTTCACACCCAGAATCCCCATGACCAACAGAAAATACTGTGTTTTCTGATGGTCTTTGGTGACCCCTCTGACAACCCCCTGGCAACCCCCTCAGGGGTCCCAACCCCCAGGTTGAGAAACACTGGCACAGAGCCATAGCAATTCAAGTGGTGTAAAACTATGTTAATTCTACAGTGTCAGGTGACTCGGTTCCCAGTCCAACAGATGCCAAGCTTAGAATTCCTACCACCTCTTTCAAATAAGGTTTGCAGAATTATCCACAAAGGTTAAAGCAGAGATGCTTTGACAGGTTAGGAAAACCCCTGGGGTCCCCCTGCTCTACCCGGATGAGACAACACCCATCTCCCTCAGCTTTACTCAAAAACCAATACTGAGGGAAGACAGAATAAACCTTATATTTAACTCATAGCTCAAATGAGCCATACCCAGTAATAGCTCTTGGTAACCCAACTGGTCTGTGATATAAAATACTTGCCTGACAAATTATAGACTTTTCTACAATGAGTGAACAGTGCAAGTTCCTTACGTGATGTATTTGTTGTACAATATAAAGGCACGTTCGATGTTGCCTTCCTCCGAATAGATATTTGCCATCCGGATGAGCTCCACACCAGAGCGGTAGTATCTCCGCGGAGGGACATCCTCGTTCACCTCCACGTTGCTCCCCATTTGGACGAGGCCCCGGACCCTGTCCTCAGGGGGCAGGCTGGTATCCGCATGGTCCGGCATAAGGAAGCCCTCTGCAGAGAGAACAACCACCACGTCAGTCTACACAGAGAAGGCACTGAAATCCACAAGCATGTGGAAAATTTCAACAGAAAGGAGGAAACCATGAAAATTAACACAACCAGTATTTTAAAAACTCTAAAATTAGGACAACAAATAACTGTAAAATTAGGACAACACAAAAAAAAAAAAAACCAGGGAAATTCCAGACAGGAAACAACCAGGGCCAGCCAACACGTCCCAACAAAGGATCCCTCCAGGCAGCAATCAGCTTCCAAACAGCCTTAAAAGACAACCCCACATATTTACTTATTTACTATATTTATATCCCGCCTTTCTCGACCCTGAGGGGGACTGAAGGTGGCTTACAACATAGGCAATAATTCAATGCCTTAAAAACAATATACAATACAATATACAATAAACGTTTAAATTAAGATTTAAACAAAATCAAAATCATTAAAACATACAAAACATTGCAATTACAACTATAAAGTCACGTTATCCTCAATCAAAGTCAGGCCATTCCGGTAATCATTACACATAAATCCAAGACCATCAATTGCACTGTGTTATTTGCCAAATGTTTGATCCCAAGGCCACATTTTCATCATCTTTCTGAAGGTGGGGAGGGGCTAGTCTGATATCACTGGGGAGGGAGTTCCACAGCCAAGGGGCCACCACTTAAAAGGCCTTGTCTCTTGTTCCCATTTGCAAAGAGTGTGTTGCAGTAGTCTATCCTGGATCTAACAAGAGCATGGACCACTGTGGCCAGGTCTGATTTCCCAAGGTAAAGGCGCAAGTGACACACAAATTTTAATGTTGTGAATGCTCCCCTGGACATTGCTGAAACCTGAGATTCCAGGCTCAGCAATGAGTCAGGAGGACTCCCAAGCTGCAAAGCTGCGCCTTCAAAGAAAGTGTAATCCAATCCAGAATATACTGTAACCCTATATACCCTGTTAGCCCTTGCGACTGACCAGGAAGACCTCTGTGTTGATTCAACTTCCATTTGTTCGCCCTCCTTAGCATCTGCCGAAAAGTACTGGGCGAGTTGGATGTCATAATAATAATAATAATAATCTCCACCATCTCCCCAATGGGGACTCAGAGTGGCTTACATGAGGCTAAGGCCAAACAACAATTTACAATAAAGTAAAACCAAAAACGCAAACAATAAACAACAAACCTACTTACATAAAACATGTGAATGCATAGCAATATAAAATTACAATAGGCACAATCACAATGACAATGGGCTTACAATGTCATCAGCGTACAGATGGCATCAAATTCCAAAACTCTGGATGATCCTCCCAGCAGCTTCATGTATGTGTTGAACTACATAGGGGACAATACTGAGCCCTGCAGGATCCCACAAAACAAAGGCTGCAGGGCCGAGCAGAAGTCCCCCAACAACCACTGCAAAACAGTACCTCCAAGACCCATCGTTCAGAGGTGACCAAGAAAAATACTGTGATCTACATTATCAAAGGCCCCTGAGACGTCCAGCAGAACCAACAGGGACACACAGGCTGTTAGGAATTGTGAGAGTTGAAGTCCAAAACACTAGGAGGGCCCAAGTTTGCCCATGCCTGCACTAAGGTGACCAAGGTCTGAAAACAGACTGCAACAAATCCATAATAATAATTCTCTGGAGGTTTGGAAACAGAGAGAGGCTGGATGGCTGTCTGTTGGGAAGGTTTTGGTTGTGTCTTCATGTCTGGCAGAAATTTATTTATCGTGTCAGGAGCAACCAGACAGATTGTATTACATTTTTAACAAAACAAACAGACAGACAGACAAAACACAAAGTTTGCAAGTTTGTTAGTTGATTAAATGTCCTTTGACCAGTATCTGGCCACTTGGAGTGCCTCCGGTATTGCAGCAAATAGGTCATCCATTGTGCATGTCTGGCAGAAATAAGGGTGTTAGACTGGGTGGGGGAGCATCTTCCAACTCTATGGGAAAGGTACCACTTTCTTGGCCACTTTGGGGAAATTCCTTTAGTAGAGTGTTTCTCAACCTTCCTAATGCTGCAACCCCTTAATACAGTTCCTCCTGTTGTGGTGACCCCCAATCATAACATTATTTTCATTGCTACTTCAGGACTGTCGTTTTGCTCCTGTTGTGAATCGTAATGTTGAAGTCCAAAACACTAGGAGGGCCCAAGTTTGCCAATGCCTGCACTAAGGTGACCAAGAATCCTAGAGTTGGAAGAGACCTCATGGCTCATCCAGTCCAACCCTCTGTCAAGAAGTAGGAAAATTGCATTCAAAGCACCTCCGACAGATGACCATCCAGTCTCTGTTTAAAAGCTTCCATAGAAGGAGCCTCCACCACACTCTGGGGTAGGGAGTTCCACTGCTGAACGCCTCTCACAGTCAGGAAGTTCTTCTTGATATTCAGATGGAATCTCCTTTCTTGTAGTTTGAAGCCATATGCAAGAGGTGTTTTCATTTACTAGACCAAATTTGGCACAAATACCTGATATGCCCAAATTTGTATACTGGTGGGGTTGGGGTTTGATTTTGGCATTTGGGAGTTTTCAAGAGAAATATTGCCAAGCTGGAATGTGTCCAGAGGAGGGCGACCAAAATGATCAAGGGTCTGGAGAACAAGCCCTATGAGGAGCGGCTTAAGGAACTGGGCATGTTTAGCCTGAAGAAGAGAAGGCTGAGAGGAGATATGATAGCCACGTATAAATATGTGAGAGGAAGCCACAGGGAGGAGGGAGCAAGTTTGTTTTTTTTGATGTATTGTCGAAGGCTTTCATGGCTGGAATCACTAGGTTCTTGTGGGTTTTTTCGGGCTATAGGACCATGTTCTAGAGGCATTTCTCCTGACATTTTGCCTGCATCTATGGCAAGCATCCTCACCTCATTACCTCTGAGGATGCTTGCCACAGATGCAGGCGAAACGTCAGGAGAAATGCCTCTAGAACATGGCCCTATAGCCCAAAAAACCCCACAAGAACCTTTGTTTTTTTGCTTCCCCGGAGACTAGGACGCAAAACAATGGCTTCAAACTACAAGAGAGGAGATTCCATCTGAATACGAGGAAGAACTTCCTGACTGTGAGAGCCGTTTAGCAGTGGAACTCTCTGCCCCAGAGTGTGGTGGAGGCTCCTTCTTTGGAAGCTTTGAAACAGAGGCTGGATGGCCATAGAATCATAGAATCAAAGAGTTGGAAGAGACCTCATGGGCCATCCAGTCCAACCCCCTGCCAAGAAGCAGGAATATTGCATCTGTCAGGGGTGCTTTGAATGCAATATTCTTGGCAGGGGGTTGGACTGGATGGCCCATGAGGTCTCTTCCAACTCTTTGATTCTATGAATCAAAGAGCATTCAGAACTCCACCGACGATGGAATTGAACCAAATTTGGCACAGAGAACTCCTATGACCAACAGAAAATACTGCAAGGGTTTGAATACCAATGGGGTTGGGGGGTGGGGCTTGATTTTGCCATTTGGGAATTGTAGTTGCTGGGATTTATAGTTCACCTACAATCAAAGAGTTTTCTGAACTCCACCAAGGATAGAATTGGGCCAAGCTTGGCACACACCCCCATGACCAACTGAAAGTACTATTTCCTGGTGGTCTTTCTTGACCCCCCCAGGGGTACCGACCCCCCAGTTTGAGAAACGCTGCAGGGAATTCCAAGAGAAATGAAAGGCGGTAGGGGAGGAGAGGGAGGCCTTTGGGGCCTGCTTACCTTGAGCTTTGGGTCCCCTCCACCCGAAAGCAATGCCCAAGTGGCGCTCGAGGAGGAGGCCAAACTTCCCCCTTTCCCTTTCCTCTCTTCTTTCCTCCTTTCAGCCTCAGCCTGACCTCCTGCAACGCCTCAGCAGCCGAGAATGGCCCAGCCAGACCCACTTCCGGGTGGAAGAGGAGAAGAGCACGGCCACTTCCGGCCCCTCTGGCCCAGGCCGCGGCTACAGAGTGAGGCGCATTAAGACAAGCAGAGAGCGGAAGTGACGTGCCTGGAAACCTTGGGCGGGGCCTAGAGTTGGGGAAAAGCGGCCCCAGCAGATCCCCAGCTATTACCATTGCTGTGATTTATGATTACTTACACCAATTTACTATTCTAAAGCCTTTGACTGTGTGGATCCTAATAAATTGTGGCAAGTTCTTGATGGTCTGGGCATACCAAATCACCTTATCTCTCTCCTGAGGAACCTGTATAAGGACCAAGTAGCAAGTCAGAACTGACTCTGGAACAACAGACTGGTTCAAGATTGGGAAAGGAGTACAGCAGAGTTGTATACTCTCACCCGACCTATTCAACTTGTATGCAAAACACATCATGCGATGCGCACGGCTTGAGGAATCATAGAATCAAAGAGTTGGAAGAGACCTCCTGGGCCATCCAATCCAAACCCCTGCCAAGAAGCAGGAATATTGCATTCAAATCACCCCTGACAGATGGCCATCCAGCCTCTGTTTAAAAGCTTCCAAAGAAGGAGCCTCCGCCACACTCTGGGGCAGAGAGTTCCACTGCTGAACGGCTCTCACAGTCAGGAAGTTCTTCCTCATGTTCAGATGGGATCTCCTCTCTTGTAGTTTGAAGCCATTGTTCCGCGTCCTAGTCTCCAAGGAAGCAGAAAACAAGCTTGCTCCCTCCTCCCTGTGGCTTCCTCTCACATATTTATACATGGCTATCTATCATATCGCATATCATATAGCCTAGTCAAAGCCATGGTATTCCCTGTAGTAACTTATGGATGTGAGAGCTGGACCTTAGGGAAGGCTGAGCAAAGGAAGAGAGATGCTTTAGAACTGTGGTGTTGGAGGAAAGTTCTGAGAGTGCCTTGGACTGCGAGAAGATCCAACCAGTCCATCCTCCAGGAAATAAAGCACATGTCTGTGTTTTAGATGAAATTTGCTACTATTGCTACTATTATGAATTGTAATGTAAATATCTGAGATGCAGGATGTATTTTCATACACTGGACCAAATTTGGCAGATGCGATGACTATTTAAAATACCTGAACCAAGGAGAGGAAGCCAGAGATCCCTTGGACAAGCTGAAAATAGGTTTGATTTTGTTTGTATAGGTTTTGTATTTCTGGTCTGATACTAAAGGTAAACTACAACCTCCCAGATGTTAGTGGACTGCAACTCTAGGCAGTGATGAGGAGCAATGGGAGGTGCAGTCCACAAACATCTGGAAAGCCACACAATCTATATAAATAAAAATGTAATGTTCGTTTGTAGGATTAACATAACTAAAAAACCACTGGACGAATTGACACAAAATTTGGACACAACGAGTGTCCATCAGCCATAAACACACACACACACACACACACACACAAAACCCGAGCGGAACAGACTTAAAAACCCACATACACTCATATATATATGTACATGCACACATTAATACACACACACGTATATATATGCACAAATACACACATACACACACATAAATACATGTATATGTATACATATATATCCACATACGTACATATATACACACAAATATGCATATAGACAAGCACACACATATACACAATATGCATGTACACATATACACAAAAATACACAAACACATACACATATATACACACACACATATATGCAAACACACATATACACACATATACACACGCATATATACACCCACATATATATAAGCACACACATATATACACACATATACATAATATGCATGTACACATATAAACACACAAATACACAAATATATACACATATATACACACACAAAACATATATATGCAAACACACATATATACACAAATATATACACACATATACAAATGCATATATACACCCACACACACACATATATAAGCAAACACACATATATACACAGATATACATAATATGCATGTACACATATAAACACACAAATATATACACACACATACACACACAAAACATATACACAGACTGGGCCACAGCAACGCATGGCAGGGGATGGCTAATTCCTACATACAGGAGCTTCCTATATAAGATACAGAAGCATCCAAGCTGCAAAGTCAGCATAAATTTTGTGTGGAATATATTTACGAAACAACAGAATCCAACAACTTTGTGAAGCACAATATCCACACAAGAGAGACCATCAGTTAAGCCTTGCCATTTGGGCACCTATTAACACACCGTATAGATAGAAGCAGGGGAAAGCAATTTTTATTGAACACAGATTTCAAAGGCAATCTTTCTGTGCGATTGGACGCGTGTGCATCCAGCACACGATTTCCGTGTCCATTTCGGGATAATTGTCAGTGAGAACTTGATGTCACCAGCGAATTCCTCTCATAGAAATGGCTACGTCCTGTTTGCAATTAGGCACTAAAAAGACAGGACTTCTTTCTGAATTATCCCAGGAAGTCTGGCAGCCAGGGAATGGTGTAAACATTGCCAGCAGATCCTCCTCTGTGGAACAAGATGGCACGTTCTTCCTGTTCTTTCTAGATTTGGTTGTCCTTCCTTCTCCACCTCCCTCAGTAGCAGTCCTGCGGGGGTCTTCTGTTTTTCCAACTTCTCCTTCGCTTCTGTTGACCGTGAGGGTTCTGCACTGAAAAATCAGGGCTCGGCGGTCCTTGTGGCAGTGGTGGCTGGTAAGCTGCATAGAACAGCCCAGGGCTGGGCCTGAGACTCTGTGGGATGAAGCTTGTTGTTGGGGGGAATGGGGGGCGGAACACAGGTGGGCCTTGATAGTGTGGGACAAGGCTCTGGCCAGGATGGGGAGGCCTGGAAGAAAGGCAAGGCAAAGGGTTTCAATCAAGCGGCATCCCAACAAGCACGCACAAACCTACGTCAACCTCTGTAACAACTTGGCCCTGTCCGCCAATTAACATAGAATCATAGAGTTGGAGGAGATCTCATGGGCCATCCAGTCCAACCCCCTGCCAAGAAGTCTAAAGTGCCATTGAATCTAATGCGTACCTCAATTTCCATCAGATGGCCATCCAGCCTCTGTTTAAAAGCCTCCAAAGAAGGAGCCTCCACTACACTCCAGGGCAGAGAGTTCCACTGCTGAACAGCTCTCTCTCAGTCAGGAAGTTCTTCCTCATGTTCAGGTGGAATCTCCTTTCCTGTACTACAGTGTTTCTCAACCTTCCTAATGCAGCGACCCCTTAATACGATTAATGTTTCTCCTGAAGTCTTTGCAAACCCTATATATCCATTAATCTTATAAAAAACCATTTCTCTTGAAATATTTAATCTCTCCTACAGATATATAGGCATTTCCCCCTGTAAGCCTTTGCAATCCCTTGTTGTTTACTCATCCAGTAGTTTCAGACTCTTCGTGACCTCATGGACTGCCCATGCCAGAGCTCCCTGTCGGCCGTCACCACCCCCAGCTCCTTCAAGGTTGCAATCCCTATGTACCTATATATCTCTATCTGTCTGTCTGTCTATCTATCTATCTATATGAATTTTATATATGAATTTTACCCTCATATGTTTGCAGATCTTGAAAATCCTATAGATAGATAGATAGATAGATAGAGATTTCTATGTACCTTTATATCTGTATCTATATACAGATATATAGGCACCGGGATTGTGGCGCAGCTGGCTGAGTGTCAGCTGCATTAAGATCACTCTGACCAAAAGGTCATGAGTTCGAAGCCAGCCCGGGTTGGAGTGGGTTTCCAACCAATTGTGTAGCCTGTTGTCGACCTTTGCAACCCGAAAGACAGTTGTATCTGTCAAGTAGGAAAATTAGATACCACCTTAAAGTGTGGGGAGGCTAAATTAACTAATTTATGAGGCCATAAAAAGCACTCCAGCAGAAAGCATGCGGGGAATACGGAAGTACTTCATCAGTGTCGCGGATGGACAATGAAAGCGACAACTCCCCTGGCGGCCAGAAAAAGTTAAATAGCCTCTGTGTATGTCTGTATATGTTGTATGTTAAAATTGGCATTGAATGTTTGCCATATACGTGTACACTGCAAGACAAAGTCCCCTGAGTCCCCTGTGGGGTGAGAAGGGCGGAATATAAAAGCTGTGTGTGTGTGTGTGTGTATATATATATATATATACACACACACACACATACATACATCATATTATATATGAATTTCCCCTCACATGTCTGCAAGTCTCTGCAAATCCTATATATAGATATCGATAAATAGAGGTACCTATATATCTGTGTGTATGTATATATATATAATTTTATATAAGATTTTTCTTTCACATGTTTGCAAGTCTTTGCAAAACCTCTATAGATATAATTATCTACATATAGAGAGATGTCTAGATAGAAATATCTGAATATAGATCTATAGGGCTTGCAAATATTATGGAGGAAATGCACACAAAAATATAGAGACATGTATAGATTTGAATATAGATATATAGGGCTTGCAAATATTGCAGGAGGACAATGTGCATATATATATAGATGATCTGCAAATGTTTCAGGGAGAAATGCATATGTGAAATTAGTATATATAATTACAGATCTATATCTACCTCATTAATCCACTTCATTAACCTGCATTTTAACCATGTCTATTATACTTTATGTATTGTCAGGGTCTTATTTCTGATCCCTCTGTTTTAGTAAGGAATGTGTTATTACTGTTGTTATTATTAACAGATGTATGGATGCATTTATATCCTGCTCAACAGTCACAATTTATCTGCAGGTGAAATCCGTGTCTTTCTTCTGTTGTTACAGAGCTCTAGAAGCTCCTCTAAGTAAACACACAGTGGGTGCAGAGGTTTCTGGACCCTCTTGCTATTTACCTGGGTGGGATCTGTCCTTCCCTTTCTCTCCTTGGATCAAAGCGCCTGCAAGACAAAGAAGGCAAGAGGTCCTAAGAACGATACCACTGCCTGAGCCACCATTTTTGAGGAAAGTCTTTCTCAGCATCCCCACAAGCCGTACTTGATTCTCTATGGGACATTGTTTTAGCCATCCCATGGAGCTTTTTGGGGCCAGATCCAAGGTGCAGGCGGGGCCAAGGAGTGTTTCACAAGAATCTGTTTGGCTTGTGGGACAGAGGGACTTGAAATCAATCTGCCACATCACTCCATGTTCCCCATCCAGGGAGAATGGCTGAGGAGTGGCAGAGCAGGGGCAGGAAACAAGAGGAGACGCCAAGCGCAGGTCTGATGGTACTTTTAAAACCCAAAATGGGAAAAGCTTCCTAAACAGCAGGCTCCACCCTAAAAAGAGAGGAGGGAACTGTTGGAAATAGCAACCTTCCAAGCCTTCACTATGTATTTGTTTGTGTGTGTGGTGTGTGTGTATGTATACTAGCCATCTCCTGCCATGTGGTTGCTGTGGCCCAGTCTGTGTATATGTCTTTTGTGTGTGTATATATGTGTGTGTATATATTTGTATATATGTGTTTGCGCATATATATATATATATATATATAGAGAGAGAGAGAGAGAGAGAGAGAGAGAGAGGTATATATATGTGTGTGTGTATATATATATTTGTGTATTCATGTGTTTATATCTGTTTGTTTATTTATTTATTTATTTATTTATTTGTTATTCAAACTTATATGCTGCCACTCCCCTGGGGCTCGGAGCGGCTTACAAGAACAGGCTAAAATCGAACACAATTTAAAAACAGCAATATCAGAGATCAAAGGCCCATCGAAACAGATATGTCTTACATGCCCTGCGGAAAGCTGGTAAGTCCCGCAAGGCACAGACTTCAGGTGGCAGAGTATTCCAGAGTGATGGTGCCACTGCTGTAAGGGCTCTGCGTCTGGTTGCTGTTAGACGCAAGGTCTTGACACTGGGAATTTCCAATAGATCTTGGTCCTCAGAACGGAGGGATCTCTGGGGTTGGTAGGGGGTGAGACGGTCCCTCAGGTACATCAGCCCCAGACCAAGCAAGGCCTTAAAGGTGAGTACCATCACTTTGAAAGTGATCCGGTGCTCAATTGGTAACCAATGCAGCTGTAGTAAGATTGGTGTTATGTGGCATCTCATCAGGATTCCCGCAAGAAGCCGAGCAGCTGCATTTTGTACCAACTTGAGCTTCCGGATCACCGACAGAGGGAGGCCAATGTAGAGGGTGTTACAGTATTCCAGTTTTGAGATGACCGTAGCCTGGATCACCGTAGCTAGGTCGTCCCTGGACAGGTAGGGGGCCAGCCGTCTAGCCTGCCGCTGATGAAAAAAAGCGGTTCTGCTAACGGAGGGGACCTGGGCCTCCATCGTCAGCAGAGAGTCCAAAAGGACTCCCAGACTCTTTACCAATGATGACGGGTGTAGCGCCTCGCCATCCAGGGTAGGCAGCTGGATATCCCCACTGCCCGGTTGACCCAGCCATAGGATCTCCGTCTTTGCTGGATTCACCCTCAACCTGCTGGCACGCAGCCATCCAGTAACAGCCTCGAGGCACTGATGGAAATAATCGGATACGGAGTCCGGTCGGCCTTCCATCTTCAGCACCAGCTGAATGTCATCGGCATACTGATAGCACTCAAGCCCAAAACCTCGAACCAGCTGAGCAAGTGGTCGCATATAGATGTTAAACAACAAAGGGGAGAGAATGGCCCCCTGAGGAACCCCACCAAGATAGAGGGGACCTCTCAGAAACCAGGCCTCCCCTCTCCACTCGCTTTCCACGGTTGTGAAGAAAGGAGGACAGCCAGTTTAAAGTGATACATTACATTTAAAATCAAAGAAAAATTTCAGTCAGCAAGATTCAAATGCCAGCCTAAATAAATAAGTTTTACAAGCTCTACGAAAAGATAGTAAGTCTCGGAGAGCTCATGTTTCCGCTGGCAAGGCACTCCACAGGTAAGGAGCCACCACCGTGAATGCTCTACGCCTAGTAGAGGGGAAAGCAAATGAAACCTTTGTGCTTACAATGGGAACTGTCGAGATCTTTGGGGGCCACAGTCGATAACTTCATAATCTGGATGTGGGACAGGACCAGAGCACCCCTTAATCCATCTGTACTTAGGAGCTGCCATGGGAGGTGGGTTCCTTCGGAGATAAAACATCGAGAATTAAAGTTCTAGCATTTAAGGGTCAGGTTACTTCTCCAAGAACATACAAGAACAAGTAGCCACATGGAAACAACTAAACTTGTTCTGATGGACTTGGATACTTGATGAATGGTATTAATACAAAACATGACCCTCTATGGTGAGTTCAAGAAGACAGGCTTCTTCCAAGACACTCCATCCTGTTCCTCCCCTTCTCCTTACCTTATGGGAATCTGTGGTACTTGAGCAGCTTCAGCCGCAGAATTTTGGGCCCGTTCCAGTGCTCTTCTAATATAATAATAATAATAATAATAATAATAATAGTAATAGTAATAATAACAACATATTTATTTGTATCCCACTTTTCTCCCTACATAGGGCTCAAAGTGGCTCACAACATTTTAAAACAATACAAATCAATGATACAAATAATAACATATTAATATATACGCAGACATTTCCTTCCAATCTTATATATTTCCCTCTATGAACCACCTCAGAGGTTAAAATTATCTGGGGAGGCCCTGCTCTCAGTCCCATCTTCCTCACAGGTTCGAATGGTGGGGATGAGAGACAGAGCCTTCTCAGTGGTGGCTCCTCAACTACGGAACTCCCTCCCCAATGAAATTAGATCTCTGCCCTCCCTCTTGGCCTTCAGATAAAAAGTAAAAACGTGTCTATGGGCCAAGTCTTTTGGCAGTAAGCACTATAAGGAATGATCAGGGATTATCTATATAAATAAAAATGTAATGTTCGTTTGTGGGATTAACAGACTTCAAAAACCACTGGACGAATTGACACCAAATTTGGACACAAGACACCTAACAACCCAATGTATGTCTTTCACTCAAAAAAATTGATTTTGTCCTTTGGGAGTTGTAGTTGCTGGGATTTATAGTTCACCTACAATCAAAAAGCATTCTGAACCCCACCAACGATGGAATTGAACCAAACTTGGCACACAGTTCTCCCATGACCAACAGAAAATACTGGAAGGGTTTGGTGGGCAGTGTCCTTTCATTTTGGAGTTGTAGTTCACCTACATCTAGAGATCACTGTGGATTCAAACAATAGTGGATCTGGACCAAACTCTACAAGAATACTCAATATGCCCAAATGTGAACAGTGGTGGAGTTTGGGGAAAATAGAATCTTGACATCGGGGAGTTGTAGTTGCTGGGATTTACAGTTCACCTACAATCACAGAGCATTCTGAACCACACCAACGATAGAATTGGGCCAAACCTCCCACACAGAACCCCCATGTGGGCCATAGCAATGTGTGGCAGGAGATGGCTAGTGTACAATAGATATTTGACTTTTGGAACAGCTTTGGACCATGATTTTTAAATTATGTGATTTTAACGTGTATATTAATATGTTTTTAACTCCACGTTTTAATTGTCTAAATGTTGTTACATTTTTATGATCTAATCCAGTGTTTCTCAACCTTCCTAATGCCGCGACCCTTTAATACAGTTCCTCATAATGTGGTGACCCCAAACCATAACATTATTTTTATTGCTACTTTATAACTGTCATTTTGCTACTGTCATGAATTGTAATGTAAATATCCGATATGCAGAATGTATTTTCATTTACTGGACCAAATTAGGCACAAATACCTGATATAAGTGAAGTAAATAAATAAATCTGTAGCGTTCTAGATACACGAAGCTCCGCACTTGGACAAAGTGTTCATTCCAGACATATTGAACAGTTAGCAATGCAGCTACAACTAGTTAAGGAAATGATGGGAGTTTCAAGCTGTATGAGTTTATGAAGGAGTGTGACCAGGTTAAATGAACTCAGGTATAGCTCTTTCTCCTGCTGAAATCTCTGGTGCCAAACATTGATTTCCCTCCACCTCCCTCCTTAATGCACAGGAAAGACAACAAACAGACCTGGCAAGACCCAACTGTAGGAAAGAGGGGAGTACATACCTTTTCCGATACCCACTCCTAAGGTCTTCAATGTAGTTCTTCCTCTCTATAGAATGCCCTCGGCAGCTATTGAACACTAAGAGGGATACAAGCCTTAGAGGGGAATTCTGTGCACAGTCAACCCAAAATAAGCCCAACATTGCAGTGTGGAATGGGCCAGGATAATAATAATTTTAAACACTTCAGTAATAATAATAATAATAATAATAATTTGTTTATATGCTGCCCTAAAATGGCAATAATAAAAATATTTTATTTATATTCTACGCTAAAATTACAATAATAATACTTTATTTATATTCTGGCTTAATATTGCAATAATAATCTATATAAATAAAAATGTAATGTTTGTTTGTGGGATTAACAGAACTCAAAAACCACTGGACAAATTGACACCAAATTTGGACACAAGACATGTATTAGGCCAACGAGTGACCATCACTCATAAACCCCACAAAAAACAGCGGAAGGGAGTCAAAAAACCCCAAAAGCTAAATGACAATACAGAAAAGGAAGGAAAAGGAGAAAGAGAAAGAGAGAAGCATGGAAGCAAAGAGCGAAGGAAGGAAGAAAGGACGATAGGAGGAAAGAAAGGAGAGAAAGGGAAAGGAAAAGGGGGGAGGAGGGAAAGAGGTAGAGAAGGAAGGAAGGAGAGAAGGAAAGAAAAAGGGAAGGAAAGGGGGAGCAAAGGAAGGAGGGAAAAAGGAGAGAAAGGGAGGGAAGGAAAGAAAGAGAGAATGAAGGATGGAAGGAAAAAGCAAAGGAAGGGAAGAAAGAGAAAAAAGGAAGGAAAAGAAAAAGGGGGAGGAAGGAAAGAGGTAGAGAAGGAAGGAAGGAGAGAAGGAAAGAAGAAAAGAGAAGGAAGGAAAGAAAGAAAGAGCGAGGGAAGGAAGGAAGGAAGGAAGGAAGGAAGGAAAGGAGAGAAAGAAGGAGGGAGGGTAGGAAGGAGAGAAGGGAGAGAAAGAGGGAGGGAAGGACAAAAAAATGGAACTTTTGCAGTAATTTGCATATCTGCATCTTGAGGGTTATAAAAAAAACTGCCAAAGTTTCTGGTGGACATCACAAAGCATCAAGTGTGGACGACGGTGGCAGAAATCCCAAGGCCAATATGCCTGTACCTCTTTTGAAGTCCCGAGATTTTTGGCCCCTCACTAAAACCTGTGATTTGGTGCTGTCTGGAAGCACCCTGAGTCCTAATTTGAACCAGCATTTGACTCTTGTCTTTCTAGCACTCTCTCAACTGTAGAACCATGAGAGAGAATCAGAATGACAATGTTTCCATCATGAAGTTAATAGGAAAGGTTTGTTATTTTGTAAAGAGGAATAAAATGCAGAAAGGTGCAATGCTTACATTCTATTGCCTTGTTTGGATGCATTCCATCAACATCAATTAGGTACCTAAATACGACAACAGGTAAAAGAACAAAGAGGTAATACCAGGTTATATATTTGAAAACATAAAATTAAAGACAAAATGGGACTGGGAAGTTCCATATCTATACACATAATAAAAGTAAATATATGTATGTATGTGTGTGGCCTGGGTGTCAACTTACAAAAAGCTCCCACTTTCACAAATGGCTATAGCTCCCAGTGCTCAGGAGATACCAAAGGCCCTCCCTCCAAGGACACTACAGGTTATAGAGAGTGCCGTAAACATGTCCAAGAGCCCTGCCAATGTTCTTCACAAAAACCACACTGCCCACCACCCAAATGAAGGCTTTCATACAGGGACAATTACATCCTAGATTCCTCCACCACAGACATCCCAGTGTTTCTTACTCTCTCCATTACTGTGGAATTTGCATGACTCCACTCACTGACTCTACCTTAACCCTTTCCTATTATTTTCTATGCCACACAGCAAATAGAGAAATTGATCAGCAACTCAACATACTAGAGAGGTTTGGGGAGAATTCACCATAATTTATAGGAGTTGTAGGTACTGGGATGTTTAGTTCACCTGCAATCTAAGAGCACAAAGATGGAATTGGACCAAACTTGACCAGCAAAAAATACTCCAGGTCTTTGGGGAAAATTCACTTTGATTTGGAGAAGTTGTAATTCACCGACATCCAAAGAGCATTGTGAATCCAAACACTGATGGATCTGGACCAAATTTGGCACACATACCTGACATGCTGAAATTTGATTACTGGAGGGTTGTTGTTTTTTTTTTTTTTTGGGGGGGGGGGGGTGGGGGGGCTGGCATTCCTTTCTGGAAGTTGTAGTTCACCCACAACAAGAGAAAATGTGAGCCTGGACCAAACTTGGTCCTACTGGAGGGTTTGAGGGGACTGACTCACCATAGTGGGAGTTGTAGTTTACTCTACAGCCAGAGAGCACACTGAACCCTACAGATGATGCATCTAGAGCAAACTTACCCAACGTAACAAACTTTAAGTACTGATGAGCTTTTTGGGGTTAACCTGGCATGATGGGAGTTGTAGTTCACCGACAACTTATGCATTTTGTACAACTAAATTACCTGGGCAACGCCAGGGACCCAAGCTAATAACCACTAACTCTAAGAACATATCTCCACATTGTAGACCAATAAGACAACTGGACAGAGGATACTGTCCAGTAACACTGAATTTTACTGGTAGAAATGGTTTCAACCTGCAGCTTAGGATCAATTTTCAGGATCCCTGACTTCTCCCTGCCCGCATTCAGCATGACCATGTTATGTTTTTTAATTTCCTCCTCCTTTTAAGCATATTAACTACAGAAAAAACGGCCTCACTCACATCTCTGAAATTCAATCAGCGGCTACATAGGTTCTTATAGAAAACCCATTTTAAATAGAGGCACAGACTTTCATCCAGGGGAGTAAATATACTGAGTTTATTCTGTGCTGGTCAAAGACCGTAATAAATCATTGATTGATACTGAGTTTATTTTGTACATTTGGTTTCATTTTTAACAAAATAAATAAACTCAATATACTCAAAGAAGAAGAAAAATCAAGTGTGTTACTTTTATACTACCTAAAATTATATAATATCCTCAGAAAGTGAATTGGGGGAAAAAAGGGGGGGGGGGGAGAGATATTATGACATCTTTACTCCAACCTCACAGCCTACTATTATTTCTTCCAGTCCTGTCTTCGTTCGTTTTTCTTCTTCTCTGATTGTGTACCCCCACCCCTATTCTTTTCTTCCCCCTTTCCTATTCATTAATAAAATATTATTTAAAAATATATATACCATATATACTTGAGTATAAACAGCATTTTTCAGCCCTATTTAGGCTGAAAAAGTCCCCCTCGGCTTATGCTTGAGTCAAAGTAAATTATCATTTTAATCTGTTATTATTATTATCATTATTACATTTATTACTGTACTCTAATTGTTGTTATTATTACATTTGCATTATTTTATGCTATTATTATTTTTATTACATTTATTATCTTACTCTATTAGTATTATTACATTTATTATTTTCTCTATTATTGTTATTACATTTATTATTTTACCCAATTATTATTACATTTATTTTACTCTATAATTACTTTTCCATTATTTTAATCTATTATTATTTTTATTACATTTATTATTTTACTCTATTATTATTGGAAGGATACGAAAGCACATTTACATTGAAGAAAGTTAGAATAATGGTTTAATCAGAGTTGGACAGTCTTATAGTTTTATGACAATATTCAAAAACATTTAACTTTCTGATGCCTCAATTAATGTAATTTTATTGGTATCTATTTTTATTTTGAAATTTTCCTGTAGCTGCTGTATTTCCCACCCTCAGCTTGTACTCAAGTCAATCTGTTTTTCCTATTTTTTGTGGTACAATTAGGTGCCTCGGTTTATATTTGGGCTGGCTTATTCTCGAGTATATACGAGTATATTTATGTTATTTTATCCCTTTAATCCGATCTGAGCAGACTAGTGACTAGCATTCCTTTCCCAAAGAGCAGCCTACCTGCAAACCAGGTAACCCGTTCGGTTCAAGCCATGCGTACAGTGAACGCCAATGAGCTTGTCTAGGAATAACAGAAAATACAAGTTGAACAGGCATAAGCATACTATTTGCTAATTGTCAATAATCACCAACACAATGCCGAAAAACCAATGTCATGCTCACCGTTGTGCTGGTTTTCTGCCAGAAACTTCTTTACAACACTCTTGAACTGATAAATTGTTTCATTACTAGGTACTTCGTGGCCAACGGTCAAAATCTTACAATACTGCAGTGTGTCTGGCAGCTCCTGCAAGAATTAAGGAAAGAAGAGTGGCTGTAATATACCTCAGAACAGGCCAGCTACCTGGAACAATATTTACATTTCAAGGCAGAGAAAAGATTTGAAGTTACTTGCAGCAGTGGAAGCAATTGCAAAGGGGCTCTCTGAAACACATCTATTCCAGTGTTTCTCAAACTGGGGGTCAGGACCCCTGGAAGGATTGCGAGGGGGTGTCAAAGGGGTCACCAAAGATCATCAGAAAACACAGTATTTTCTGTTGGTCATGGATGTTCTGAGTGGGAGGTTTGGCCCAATTCAATCATTGGTGGGATTCAAAGGGATCTTTGATTGTGGATGAACTATAAATCCCAGCAACTATAACTCCCAAATGTCAAGTCTATTTTCCCCAAACTCCATCAGTGTTCACATTTGGTCATACTGAGTATTCCTGCCAAGCTTGGTCTAGATCCATCATTGTTTGAGTCCACAGTGCTCTCTGGATGTAGGAGAACTACAAATCCAAAACTCAAGGTCAATGCCCACCAAACCCTTCCAGTATTTTCTGTTGGTCATGGGAGAACTGTGTGCCAAGTTTGGTTCAATTCCATCATTGGTGGGGTTCAGAATTTTCTCTGATTGTTGGTGAACTATAAATCCCAGCAACTACAACTCCCAAATGACAAAATCAATCTCCTCGACCCCACCAGTATTCAAAATGAGGCGTATTGGGTATTTGTACCAAATTTGGTCCAGTGAATGAAAATACATTCTGTATATCAGATATTTACATTACAATTCCTAACAGTAGCAAAATGACAGTGATGAAGTAGCATCAAAAATAATGTTATGTTGGGGGTCACTGTATTAAGGAAAGTTGAGAACCCTTCGTCTATCCTAAAGCTGAAGGTACAGCTCATAAATAGAACTGACCTTTGGCTGGTAATAGCGGGTGGTGTACGTCAAATCAATGATCAAACCCAGATCTTCCTTCTGCTCCCTGATTTGATTGATGAGGTCTTCTGGAGTAAAGCGCTCTTGTGGGGCGAGCTTAAATCCAAACCTCTGGAAAAAAAAGTCAGACAATTCAGCCATATCTTCTGAGCCGCCATCAATCTCTGGGACGTCTTTTGACCCATCAGAAGCAGAGTCCATATTTGCATAGTCAGGTATTCCTTGACTTTATCCCATGCTTTGTTCGCAGAGAGGTTATTATTGTATACCTTCAAGGCAACTATACAAGTTACATTGTCAGCCCATAGTTTTACCCACTCATCACTATTTCATTACAAGAACCAGAATGGAAATTAAACTTCTACCTACGTTGCAACTTACCTCGTGAAGAGGAACTTTAAAGGCAATGAAGCGCGTCTTGGGTAGTCTTCTTCCAAGAGGTAAATAATTCGTCCATCTAGAAAAAGAAACATTGCAATTTTCTACTACTGTACAAAAACAGATAGGAAAGGACAGGAGCAATCAGATGGACCAAGAGAAAGACTGCAAGAAGCAGACAGGCTCATTTGGAGGAAAGTATTTTCATTCAACTACAAATCCCATCAGACATATTCAGCATTGTTATTTTTTTATTATTATTTACAGCATTTATATACCGCTTTTCTCACCCTGAGAGGGACTCAAAGCCGTTTACACATAGATAATGGCAAAAATTCAATGCCTTACAACTACAACAGTAAAACCACACTTTAAACATAAATCATATTAAAAACAGTACATCATCAAATATCAAAACAGTTATTAAAACCATAAAACAATCCCATCAGTCGAGTCACCGTTCCAGTCCTTGTCCCACTAAAAGCTGCATACATGTATTGTCCGAAAGCCTGGTCCCAGAACCATGATTTTAATTTTTTTCTAAAGGTCAGGAGAGAGGGAGCAGATTTTACCTCCTTTGGGAGTGTGTTCCATAGGCGGGGGGCTACAGCCGAGAAGGCCATGCTCCTCGTGCCTGCCAGCCGCATTTGCGCTGTTGACGGGAACAAGAGCAGGGTCTCCCCGGATGATCTTAAATTGCAAGATGGGACGTAGGGGCAGATGCATTCGGGCCGTATAGAGCTTTATAGGTCAAAACCAGCACTTTGAATTGGGCTCGGAGATGGACTGGCAGCCAGTGGAGCTGGCATAACCGGGGGGGGGGGGGGGATGCTCCCTGTATGTGGCCCAGTTAGTAATCTGACTGCTGCCCGTTGAACTAACTGAAGTTTCAGAACCGTCTTCAAAGGCAGCCCCACGTAGAGCGTGTTGCAGTAATCTATTAGGGATGTTACCAGAATTTACCAGTAGTTGCTGCATTTCCCACTTCGGCTTATACTTATGTGGAGATTGGGTCCACGTTGACTTTAAATGTTTTTAGGATTAACATTTATTGCTGCTCTGCATTCCTTTCTATGCCTTTATTTTTTGCACATTCTTGAAAGTGCAGGAATGAGCACCTGAGCACAGAATCGAACTCTGATGTCTGGAGCAGTATAGATTACTTGGCCAAACTTCAGAAATGTTACATTAGTTAAAGCTTGCTCTGGCACTTGCAATTTGGTATATTAATTGTACATGCATTATCTAGCTGCTGTCTTCCTATGTGTACTATTGGGTTCATTTATGGGGCACAGCTTAATTAACTCACCACACTGAAGTCATTTCAGATTATTGGGTACAAAAGCAATCTAATGTATGATGAAGAGTCTGAAAGACACAAGCAGGTACCCACACTGTCTTCCTTTTATAGGGATTTGAAGTCTTGGATGTTTAAACTAGCCTTTGAGAATGTGTAAGATAAAAGTAGGCTCTGAATTGGGGAATCTTTGCAGAAGTCAAAGTGTCGGTTACATTTGTGTATTGTGTGGATTTTGTCGCTGCCTGTTTTTGTGTTGGGCTTTGGGTCCGAGTTCTGCAGCCTGGAGTTCCTGTGTGTGTTCGACTTGGACTGACTTCTCGTGAGTGTGGTTTTCTCCCTTCCTGGATCTCAGATTGGTTTGACGATGACACTGCTTGACGGACTTGGAAACGACACTTCTTTGGATTTCACCTATGACGACTCTTGGACTTTGTCTGGCTTTGGTTACTCTTTCGGCGGTTTATCTTTGCTGTTAACTGTTTGAGTGCGGTGTTGTTTGTTTGCCACTAAGTACTGCATTTAATCCAGTTCTTTTCTCTGGTTAATCCGAATTATGTTTCTGTTTGCTTTTTAAACCAAGGTTGGCTAATTTTTTGAGTTTTAGCCAGAGGCACTGAAGTTAAGCGTCTCTGAGCTTCTGTGTTTTTGTTGCATTAAACTGTACTTTGGAACTAATACTTTGTGTGGCCCCTTTAAGGCGTCTGTGTCTCGACAGTTTGAGTCCACAGTGATCTCTGGATGTAGGTGGACTACAACTCCAAAACCAAAGGACACTGCCCACCAAACCCTTCTAGTGTTTTCTGTTGGTCATTATTATTATTATTATTATTAACTTTATTTATACCCCGCAAAATCTCCCGAAGGACTCGATGCGGCTTACAAAGGCCAAGGCCGCAACAACAACATACAAATATAACATAAAACTCATAAGCAAATAATAAAACATCAAGCTAAGACAATAAAACACTAAAAACAACGACACATGATGCATTTAAAATCTAAAAGGCCGGGCCAAATGTAATGGACAAAATTTAAAAGTGCTGAACTTGACAGGAGGTATGTAGAGGTTTGTTGGAGGTAGGTTCAATGTGCAGACAATCCTAGTCTCTAACAAAGTGCATTTGGGACATGATGCCAGGAGTTTCCTAATCTGGAAAGGCACACTGGAACAGCCAGGTCTTCAGGCTCTTCCTAAAAATTGCCAATGTTGGGGCTTGTCTGATGTCCTTGGGGAGAGTGTTCCAGAGTCGGGGGGCTACCACAGAGAAGGCCCTGTCCCTCGTCCTCACCAAACTCGCTTGCAACGCAGGTGGGATCATGAGCAGGGCCTCTCCAGATGATCGAAGGGAATGTGTGGGTTCATATATGGAGATCTGTGTGCCAAGTTTGGTTCAATTCCATCGTTGGTGGGGTTCAGAATGTTCTTTGATTGTAGGTGAACTATAAATCCCAGCAACTACAACTCCCAAATGATAAATGGTGGTCCCTCGGCTGTGGAACACCCTTCCCACGGACATTAGACTAGCACCATCTCTAATGATATTCCGCAAGAAATTGAAGACCTGACTGTTCAAGCAGGTGTTCGAATAATTAGTGCAGTGATTGGTAATGAATATAGGAATGGAACAACGGAAGACAAATTTGGATTATGTTTTGGATGATGACACGACGCTGAATGGTTATCATAGTAATGGTGTTAACTGTGTATAGTGTTAGGTTGTGAATTGTTTTTATTCTGTAGTTTTGAATCTTGCTGTTCTTGTTTGTTGTACACCGCTGTGAGTCGACCCCGGGCTGAGAACAGCGGTCTATAAGTAAAGTAAATAAATAATAAAATGATAAATCAATTTTTTTGAGTGAAGGACATACATTGGGTTGTTAGATGTCTTGTGTCCAAATTTGGTGTCAATTCGTCCAGTGGCTTTTGAGTTCTGTTTATCCCACAAACGAAGATTACATTTTTATTTATATAGATATTATATTGAATTGCTTTGTATTGTTGTTATTGCTTTTCTGTTGTGATGTGTTGTTGGGTTTGGCCTCATGTAAGTCGCTCCGAGTCTCTTGGGGGGATGGTGGCGGGGTATAAATAAAGTTTTATTACATTATTATTATTATTATTATTATTAGGTTCTTGAAGGTTTTTCAGGCTATAGGGCCATGTTCTAGAGGCATTTCTCCTGACGTTTCGCCTGCATCTATGGCAAGCATCCTCAGAGGTAGTGAGGTCTGTTGGAATTAGGACAATGGGTTTATATATCTGTGGAATGGCTGGGGTGGGGCAAAGAGCTCTTCCCTGCTGGAGCTAGGTGTGACTGTTTCAACTGATCACCTTCATTAGCATTTGAAGGCCTGCCTGAGCCTGGGAAAATCTCTTGCTGGGAGGTGTTAATCTGTGCCTGGTTTTTTCCTCTCTGTTGTTTTGCTGTTGTAATTTTAGAATTTTTTAATACTGGTAGCCAGATTTTGTCCATTTTCATGGTCTCTTCCTTTCTGTTGAAATTGCCCACATGCTTGTGGATTTCAATGGCTTCTCTGTGTAGTCTGACATGGTGGTTGTTGGTGTGGCCCAGCATTTCTGTGTTCTCAAATAATATGCTGTGTCCAGGCTGGTTCATCAGGTGCTCTGCTGGTTGAAGTAGTCTGCAGTGCCTTTCAAGTTCCTTGATTCGTGTTTGGGCAATGCTGCGTTTGGTGGTCCCTATGTAAACTTGTCCACAGCTGCATGGTATACGGTAGACTCCTGCAGAGGTGAGAGGATCCCTCTTGTCCTTTGCTGAACGTAGCATTTGTTGGATTTTCTTGGTGGGTTTGTAGATTGTTTGTATGTTGTGTTTCCTCATCAGCTTCCCTATGCAATCAGTGGTTCCCTTGATGTATGGCAGGAACACTTTTCCTCTGGGTGGATCTTCATCTTTACTCTTGTGGCTTGTTCTTGGTCTTGCAGCTCTTCTGATGTCTGAGGTGGAGTCTCCATTGGCCTGGAGAGCCCAGATATATAAACCCATTGTCCTAATTCCAACAGACCTCACTACCTCTGAGGATGCTTGCCATAGATGCAGGCGAAACGTCAGGAGAAATGCCTCTAGAACATGGCTCTATAGCCCGAAAAAAACCACAAGAACCTAGTGATTCCAGCCATGAAAGCCTTCGACAATACATTAATTTAAATACTTTCACATTACCACAATCAGTGGATTTTGGTCTCCACAGTTTTAGAGGAACCCATTTTTCTTTTCAGTTTTACCTTCGATGCCAGGCATGAGCCAACTTGGGCCCTCCAGGTGTTTTGGACTTCAACTCCCACAATTCCTAACAGCCTAACGGCTGTTAGGAATTGTGGGAGTTGAAGTCCAAAACACCTGGAGGGCCCAAGTTGGCCCATGCCTGGCCTAGGCTCTCCCTTCTTTCAGGTTGGGCCAGGAAGGCTCTGTGTAATCCGGTCTCACGTTCTTACCTATCCGGTAGCTTGTTCTTCTTTCCCATTTCCTTTCCTCAGGCCTCTGCTTCCAACGAGGCGCTTCCCTCGAGTCCCTTCCTACCAAAGTCGGTTAAACATCCGCTTCCGTTTTTTTGCGCCGACGTGCTGGGGTGACGTCACCGCGTCGGGACAGGGGAGGCTCGGCGTCCAATCAGCGTCGAAGGGGGAAAAAAAAGAAGCGCGCATGCGCAGAAGAGGCTGAGGCCTGCCTGGCTGGCGGCCGGGGCTAAAGTGAGAGTCTCGCCTGCTTGTTTTCCTCTTCCCTCAACGTCTCTCCGTTCAAGCCCCGTCGGGATCGAGGCCGCTCTTAAAGGTGAGTAAAGGCCTTTGGGCAACTCTGCACATACTCAACAGCGGCCCTGTTCCAATATCATGCTCTCCTGACGTTTCGCCTGCATCTGTGGCAAATGGCACCTTCAGAGGGTCTTCAACAGAAAGGAGGAAACCATGAAATTGAACAAAATCTGGCTACCAGTATTTAAAAAACTCTAAAATTGCAACAGCAAAACAACAAAGAGGAAACAATCAGGGACATCTAATCACCCCTCAACAAAAGATTGTCCCAGGCACTGCCAGTCCATCAAATCCTAATCAAGGTGGTCAGTTGAAACATTCACACCTACCTCCAACAGACAAGAGTTCTTTGTCCCACCCTGGACATTCCACATATATATAAAAACCCAATTTTCTTTGCTCCAACAGACCTCACAACCTCTGAGGATGCTTGCCATAGATGCAGGCAAAACGTCAGGAGAGAATAGCATTTCACTATTGGCTGCTACTTCCCGGCGGATGCCAGGTGGTGCAATACCGGCTAAGCAGTGTAATTTCTCCAGTGGTGTAGGGCGCAGGCACCCCGTGATAATGCGGCATGTCTCATTAAGAGCCACATCCACTGTTTTAGTGTGGTGAGATGTGTTCCACACTGGGCATGCATACTCAGCAGCAGAGTAGCACAGCGCAAGGGCAGATGTCTTCACTGTATCTGGTTGTGATCCCCAGGTTGTGCCAGTCAGCTTTCATATGATATTGTTTCTGGCACCCACTTTTTGCTTGATGTTCAGGCAGTGCTTCTTGTAGGTAAGAGCACGATCCAGAGTGACTCCCAGGTATTTGGGTGCGCTGCAATGCTCCAGTGGGATTCCTTCCCAGGTAATCCTCAGAGCTCGGGATGCTTCTCTGTTCTTGAGATGAAAGGCACATGTCTGTGTTTTAGATGGATTAGGGATCAGCTGGTTTTTCCTGTAATAGGCAGTAAGAGCACCTAGAGCTTCGGAGAGCTTCTGTTCAACCATCTCAAAGCTCCTGCTTGAGCAGTAATGGCACGATCATCTGCATAGATGAAACTCTCTGTCCCGTCTGGCAGTGGCTGGTCATTTGTGTAGATGTTGAACGTGGATGGAGCAAGCACGCTCCCCTGAGACAGGCCATTCTTCTGTTTCCGCATACATTGCGATGTTTTGGTACTATATTTGTAAATACAGTAATTAATACATAACGTTACTGTGTTGAACTGCTTTTTTTGTTGATTTGTCGTCAAACATTATGTTTTGGTGCTTAATTTGTAAAATCATAAGGTAATTTGACATTTAATAGGCTTTTCATTAATCTGCCCTTATTATCCAACATTTTTGCTTATCCAACATTCTGCTAGCCCATTTGTGTTGGATAAGCAAGACTCTACTGTACTAAAAAAAACCCTCTAAAATCAGAACAGTAAATAAAGAGCAACACTCAGAAAATATGGAATAATCAGGGCCAGTTTACCCCTCCCAACAAAGGATTTCCCCAGGCAGGAATCAGCCAGGTGAGTAATTGCAGCATTCACACTGGCCTCCAACAGACAAGAGTTCTTTCTCCCACCATGGGCCTTCCACATATATTGCTTAGTTTCCAATATACCTCACAACCTCTGAGGATGCCTGCCATTGATGTGGGCGGAACTTCAGGAGAAAATGCTTCCGGAAGCTGGTCATACAGCCTGAAAAACTCACAGCAACCCAAGGATACTGCTGTCCACTTCTCAAACATTTGGATTGAGTCACCTTATGGACCCAGGTAGTCCCATAGTATAGGATTTACTATATACATAGTAAATATACATAGTTATATATATATAAAACGGCGCTCCATGCAGTCATGCCAGCCACATGGCCTTTGAGGTGTCTACGGACAATGCTGGCTCTTTGGCTTAGAAATGGAGATGAGCACCACACCCCAGAGTTGGACATGACTGGACATAATGTCAGGGGAAAACCTTTACCTTTTATATGCATAGGAATGCACAATATGAACTCCTGGAAATCTTGGGAGGTGCTTCTGCAGGCCCAAACTCATAGCAGATCCTAAATTTACAGACCCAGGCTCCAATCTGTATCAGCAGCCCCTCAGAAATAAACAGATGTGTGAAGAAGCCAATTTCTTGGTGCTTCTCTCTTCCTTTCCTGCCAGGGACCAGGATGAGGGGCAAGAGGAGTCCTTTGCCCCAACGGCGTTAGCAGCCAAAGACGTGGAGACATGTCATACCGAGGCAACGAACGCGATTTCCAGACCTCTGCACGGAGAATGGGGACCTCCCTGCTTTTCCAGCTGTCGGTCCACGAGAGAGAGCTGGACCTGGTCTTCCTGGATCACAGCTATGCCAAGCCCTGGAGTGCCCACCCAGATGCCAGCAATGCCCGCCCTACCCGCCTGCTCTTTGTGACACCTAAGAGGCACCAAGACAGCGGCACCATGTAAGTGTCACTCGTCTGTCTCGCTGTCTGTGCATGTTGACTTAGGAAGATCTCTTGACTTAGAAACCTACAGGATCCCCAATCCCAATCTTACAAATTCTGGGAAACTGTTGCTGCTTAGATTGAATCAGTCCATCTGTATTGTATTTTCTCTTTTTTTTTCTTGCTTCCACTTTTCCAAGTGTTATTGTCTTTCCTAAGAAGTAGCATTGTCTCATTCTATGACCAAAATACCGAGAATCCAGGCTTGGTTTGTTCTCGGACCCATATGTTTGTCTTTTTTAGTGGTCTGTGGTCTCTTCTAGCTCTACATTTCAAATTATTTGATTCCCCCCCCCCCTTTACTGTCCAATTTTAAATTCCACAGAGAAATCACAAATATGATTGATCCTCACTTCCTTATTCCGTTCTATATCTGCTTAGTTTAGTCTAAAGCCCCCTGGGGAGTCACAAGGGGGTGTCAGAGGAATCGCCAAACACCATCAGAAAACACAGTATTTTCTGTTGGTCATGGAGGTTCTGTATGGGAAGTTTGGCCCAATTCTATCCTTGGAGGAGTTCAGAATGCTCTTTGATTGTAGGTGAACTATAGATCCCAGCAACTACAACTCCCAAATGCCAAGGTCTATTCCCCCCCCCTTTTTTTGGTCGTGTCAGGAGCAACTTGAGAATCTGCAAGTCACTTCTGGTGTGAGAGAATTGGCCGTCTGCAAGGACATTGCCCAGGGGATGCCCGGATGATTTGATGGGTTTTTTTTTTATCATCCTTGTGGTAGGATTCTCTCATGTCCCCGCAATTGGGAGCTAGAGCTGATAGAGGGAGCTCATCTGCCTCTCCCTGGATTCGAACCTGCGACCTGTCGGTCTTCAGTCCTGCCGGCACAGGGGTTTAACTCACTGCGCCACCGGGGGCTCCATTATTTTCTCCAGTATTCAAATTTGGACATATCGGCTATTTGTGCCAAGTTTGGTCCAGATCCATCATTGTTTGTGCCTACAGTGCTCTCTGGATGTAGGTGAACTACAACTCCAAAACTCAAGGTCAATGCTCACCAAACCCTTCCAGTTTTTTTGTTGGCCATAGGAGTTCTGTGTGCCAAGTTTGGTTCAATTCCATTGTTGGTGGAATTCAGATTGTTCTTTGATCACAGATTAACTATAAATGCCAGCAACTACAACTCCCAAATGACAAAATCCATCCCTCTCCAACCCCACTAGTATTCAAATTTGGGAGGATTTAATATTTGTGCCAAACTTGGTCCAGTGAATGAAAATACATCCTGCATATCAGATATTTACACTAGCCGTCCCCTGCCACGCATTGCTGTGGCCCACATGGGGGTTCTGTGTGGGAAGTTTGGCCCATTTCTATCATTGGTGGGATTCAGAATTCTCTGTGATTGTAGGTGAACTATAAATCCCAGCAACTACAACTCCCAAATGTCAAAATTCTATTTCCCCCAAACTCCACCATTGTTCACATTTGGGCATATTGAATATTCGTGTAGGGTTTGGTCCAGATCCATCATTGTTTGAGTCCACAGTGCTCTCTGGATGTAGGTGAACTACAACTCCAAAACCAAAGGACACTGCCCGCCTTCCAGTATTTTCTGTTGGTCATGGGAGAACTGTGTGCCAAGTTTGATTCAATTCCATCGTTGATGGGGTTCAGAATGCTCTTTGATTGTAGGTGAACTATAAATCCCAGCAACTACAACTCCCAAATGACAAAATCATTTTTTTTAGTGAAGGACATACATTGGGTTGTTAGGTGTCTTGTGTCCAAATTTGGTGTCAATTCCCCCAGTGGTTTTTGAGTTCTAGTAATCCCACAAACGAACATTACATTTTTATTTATATAGATTACGATTCATAACAGTAACAAAATGAGAGTTATGATGTAGCAACGAAAATACTTTTTATGGTTGGGGGGTCACCACAACATGAGGAACTGTGTGAAGGGGTCACGGTATTAGGAAGGTTGAGAACCATTGGTTTAGTCCATGGTGTGTTGTATACAGACATTATGTCCCAGAGGTTTTCTTGTTAAGAGGACATTAACCAGCTGGAACCAGTGGTTCTTTTCCCTGAAATGGCAATGTCTGTTTCCAGTGAGGCCGATGTCCCTATTGATGTGGAAACGGTGACCCCTACGCCAGTTCCACTGTATGACAACCAGAAGGCCCGGACGGTGATGAACGAATGTGAAAGACACGTGATCTTTGCTCGCACTGATACGGACACCCCGCCTCCCCCAGATGACTGGGAGGAACATATGAACAGGTAACGAATGGGAGGAGAAGTGGTGAGTGGTAGAAGGGAGGAAGGAAACATTGGTTCCCCATTGATGCCATGCTTTTCAACTCTGACTTATCCAAACCCTAGTTTGGGCCAAACCTGGGTTGTCGGCTGGGTTATTGTTGGCTGAGTTCAGTGCTCTCTGGATAAGGGTGAACTACAACTTCTAGATTCCCAGGGTAACCACATCCAAACCCTGCCTGTATGCACAGTTGGCCATATTGGGTCTGTGTGCCACGTTTGATCCAGAATTGTTATCTGCTGGGTTCAGTGCTTTCTGGATGCAAGGTAAACTACAACTCCCACATGTGTGTATCAGTTCCCCAAATCCCTCCATTACGTTATGCTCTGAGGAGGCCCTGCTCTCGCTCCCGCCTTCTTTGCAGATGTTTCTGGCAGGGACGAGAGACACGGCCTTCTCAGCAGTGGCCCCTCGACTGTGGAACGCCCTGCCTAGAGCTATAAAATCAGCTCCCTCCCTCCTGACTTTTCGAAAAAAGGTGAAAACCTGGCTTTTTGAGCAGACTTTCCCAAATACGGCATAGCTAAATGGAATTATGGAACTACTTGATAATGCAATGGAATAATGATTTGACATGGAGACGTTCACGATAATGTTTTAAGTTTTTGGACGGTTTTTATATTTTTTATATCATATGCTGTTGTTTTTAACAGAATTTCTTGATTGTTTTTACTTGTTATAGTTGTTGAGGCATCAAATTGTTGCCAATTTGTGAACCGCTCCAAGTTGCCTCTGGGCTGAGAGGGGTGGTATATAAATATAGAAAATAAATAAATAAATAAATAAATGTTGGTCATGGGGTCTGTATGCTAAGTTTGATCCAGATCTGTCATTGGTGGGGTTCAGAATGCTCTCTGGATGAAGGGTGAACTACAACTCCCACGCAAGTGGGTCAGTTCTACCAAACCCCCTCCCCTATGTTCTGTTGGTCATGGAGGGGGGGGGGTGTCTGTGTGGCATAGGACCCTCACTCATGCGGGTCACAGTGATCTCAGAACGTGAATGAAGGTACTGAAAGTCCCATCATCCATGGTCCATCCTCCTCCTAAAGGGTTAAGGGAGAGGCAGTGAGCGGGGTCATGCAAATTACACACCAATGGCAAGAGTAAGAAACATTGGGATGCCTGTGGTGGAGGAAAAACAAACTCTAGGATGAAATGAAAGCCTTCACTTGGGTGGTGGGCAGTGTGGTGTTTGTAGAGGACATTGGCAGGGCTCTTGGACATGTTCATGGTGCTCACTATAACCTACAGTGTCATTGAAGGGAGGACCATTGGTGTCTTCTGAGTGGTGAGAATTATAGTTGTTTGTCTGTGTAAGTGGACACCCCAGCCAGACACACACAGGCATATTTTCACTTTCATTATGTGTGTAGATTACTAAACCTGACTTTTTGGTTTCCCTTGCAGGTCTGGCTGGACGGTGGCTCAGAACAAGCTCTTCAATAAAATCCTCAAGGCTTTGCAGTCGGACAGACTGGCCCGGCTAGCTAACGAAGGGGTAAGGGCTCTTTCATTCTCTCTGTATCGGCCCATCTGATGGATGTAGGGCATGTTTACAGCATGCAATGAAGAGGGATCTTCACTAGGGCCAGCAAAACATTCTCAATAAGGATACTTAAACACTGTTTGTTTGTTTTTTTTAAAAAATTCAGGATGAATTGCACTCGGCTCAAGTGCACCAGCATATCTATGTTTTCCCTTTTCATGTCAGGAAAAGTTCTCCCTCAACCTGTCTGACCGAGATGTGAGGTTTTTAACACCAAGCTGTGTCCCTTCAGTTTGGACTTTGTTTTGTCGGCATCCCTTTCAGTCTTTCTGTTTTCTGTTCTGCTAAGGCTTGCAATGAGCCAGTCCTCAGAAGGATCGCAGTGGACAAATGCGCCCGACGAGTCCGTCAGGCTTTGGCCAGCATCAGTTGGGACAGCAAACTCATCCAGTGGCTGCATTCGACTCTGGTGGAGACCCTCAGTTTGCCCATGCTGGCTGCATACCTGGATGCCCTGCAGACTCTGAAGGGGAAGGTGATGAGCATGAAGTGTTTATAGTGTGTGCATGTGTGTATGTTCATGTGCCTATATACCATATATACTTGAGTATAATCTGAGTTTTTCAGCTCTTCCTTTAGGATGAAAAAGCCCCGCTCAGCTTATACTGGATTCAAAGTTATTTATTATTTTATTCTATTTTTATTATAACATTTATGTTAATTTACTCTATTATTAATATTTTTATTACATTTATTATTTTACTCTATTTTTATTATTACATTTATATTATTTTACTCTATTAGTTTTATCAAATTTATTGTTTTATTCTATTAGTATTACATTTATTATTTTACTCTATTATTACTGTTACTACATTCCATTATTTTATTCTATTATTAGAGTAAAATTATTAGAGTTATTTATTATTTTACTCTGTTATTAATATTTTTATTACATTTATGTTATTTTACTCTATTATTTTTATCAAATTTATTATTTTATTCTATTAGTATTACATTTATTATTTTACTCTATTATTACTGTTACTACATTTCCATTTTTTACTCTATTATTATTATTGTTATTTGTACATTTACATTATTTTGCTCTATTTATTATTGTCATTATTACATTTACTATTTTACTCTATTACTGTTATTATTACATTTACATTATTTTATTCTGTTATTATTATTTTTATTATATTTATTATTTTACTCTATTGTTATTATATTTGCATTATTTTACTCTATTAATAATTTTGTTACATTTATTATTTCACTCTATTTTTATTATTACATTTATGTTATTTTACTCTATTTTTATTACATTTATTATTTTACTCTAATATTACTGTTGCTACATTTCCATTATTTTACTCTATTATTTTTATTACATTTATTATTTTACTCTCTTTATTATTATTGGAAATATTCGTAAGCTTAAGTGTCTGAAGGGAAAAAAGAAACAGCCTGAGGCCTGGAATTGTGGAAGTTAAAGTGCAAAACACCTATAGGGCAGAAGTTTTCCCATGCCTTCTGTAGATAGTGCTCTTGTCCAACAGACAAGGGAGGTATGAGAGGCATGGAGTGGGGTTCCCTCAACAGCTTTTTTGTCTTTTTCAGATTCCCACCCTGATCGACCGGATGTTGTTGTCTTCCACTGCAAAGACAGGGGCTGCTGGGGCTGAGGCCTTGTCTCTCTTGCTCAAGAGGCCCTGGGATCCTGCTGTGGGCGTCCTTTCGCATAACAAACCAGTAAGCACGTTGTGGGGCTCAAAATACCAAAGGATATTAGGGATACAAATGGCCAGTCCTATGTTGGATCTCTGATGATTGGATTTAAATACTTGCTCCCTTGAAGGGCTGTTCCTAGACCCCAGTGGTTGAAGGGGTGGATCTGTTGGGCGAGTGGGCTTATAACGAAAAATCCTCCTGATAAATGCACATCAGAGTAACTTATTAGCAGTGTGACCCAGTACCAGTAGCCCAAGGTGATAAAAAGAACAAAAACACACAGACCAATGTTCTCTTCCTTAGGAGGTTTTCTTTGTAGTAAAATTATATTTATTTATTTATTTTATTTTATTTATTTTTTATCGTGTCAGGAGCAACCAGACATTTGTATTACATTTTTAACAAAACAAACAGACAAAACACAAAGTTTGCATGCTTGATAGTTGATTAAATGTCCTTTGACCAGTATCTGGCCACTTGGAGTGCCTCTGGTGTTGCTGCAAGAAGGTCCTCCCTTGTGCATGTGGCAGGGCTCAGGTTGCGTTGCAGCAGGTGGTCCAGTGGTTTGCCCTTCTTCACACTCGCATGTCGAGGATTCCACTTTGTAGCCCCATTTCTGAAGGTTGGCTCTGCATCTCGTGGTGCCAGAGCTCAGTCTGTTCAGCGCCTTCCAAGTCGCCCAGTTTTCTGTGTGCCCAGGGGGGAGTCTCTTATTTGGTATCAGCCATTGATTGAGGTGCTGGGTTTGAGCCTGCCATTTTTGGACTCTTGCTTGCTGAGGTGTTCCAGCGAGTGTCTCTGTAAATCTTACAAAACTATTTCTTGATTTAAGTCGTTGACGTGCTGTCTGATACCCAAACAAGGTATGAGCTGGAGATGTCACTGCCTTGGTCCTTTCACTATTGGCTGCTACTTCCCAGCGGATGTCAGGTGGTACAATACCGGCTAGACAGTGTCGTTTCTCCAGTGGTGTAGGGCGCAGACACCCCATGATAATGCGGCATGTCTCATTAAGAGCCACATCCACTGTTTTAGCGTGGTGAGATGTGTTCCACACTGGGCATGCATACTCAGCAGCAGAGTAGCATAGTGCAAGGGAAGATGTCTTCACTGTGTCTGGTTGTGATTGCCAGGTTGTGCCAGTCATCTTTCGTATGATATTGTTTCTAGCACCCACTTTTTGCTTGATATTCAGGCAGTACTTCTTGTAGGTCAGAGCATGGTCCAGAGTGACTCCCAGGTATTTGGGTGTGCTGCAATGCTCCAGTGGGATTCCTTCCCAGGTGATCCTCAGAGCTCGGGATGCTTGTCTGTTCTTAAGGTGAAAAGCACATGTCTGTGTTTCAGATGGATTAGGGATCAGTTGGTTTTCCCTGTAATAGGCAGTAAGAGCACCTAGAGCTTCGGAGAGCTTCTGTTCTACCATCTCAAAGCTCCCTGCTTGAGCAGTAATGGCACGATCATCAGCATAGTTGAAACTCTCTGTCCCTTCTGGCAGTGGCTGGTCATTTGTGTAAATGTTGAACATGGATGGAGCAAGCACGTTCCCCTGAGGCAGACCATTCTTACATTTCTGCCATCTGCTTCTCTGGCCCTGGAACTCAACAAAGAAGCTCCTGTTTTGTAAAATTATATGGTTGCACTATTTACAAGAACAAGGTTTTAATAACACAAATAAATTTCTTCACGCTTCCTTCTTTCCTTCCACGTTGTGCTCCTTTCTCATGCAGATAAACAGCTTCGCTCTCGTAGAGCCTCCTCTCACACTGAAGTTACACAGGAGCTTCACACAGTAGCTTTGTTCGCACAGCAGCCTTCACACACAATAGCCTTCAACCTGGGACTTCTCTCACCAAAGCTTCTCACACATTGAGGCGTTTCTCCCACTGAGGGCTCTCTCAGAATGATGTGTCTCACATTCTGAAGCAAACTAACCTCAGGTAGGCCTCAGTATGAGGCCTTTTTATACTGAGGCCTACTTAACACACTGAGGCCCTTCTCCCACAGAGACCTCTCACAGAGGGAACTAAGCTACAGGCACACCTGCCTACATTGAAGGGGTTTTCCGTTCTCTTTATGGCTTTTCATCTCACTTGGTTTTGTTTTTCAAGGGCAAGCTGCCTGGCTCCCCGCTTATCCTCCTGGCAGCCTCCGGACCATCCAACTCCATGTTCCCCACTTCACGTCGGCATCGGTTTTGGCAGTCGCAGCTCTCTTGCTTGGGAAAGGTTGGTGTCATTGCGCTGTTCTGCTCCTTTTGTGTGTGGATTTTTCTCATTGTTCCATTTATTACACTTATTTCTGTCCTGCTTTCCCTCCCACACACTGGGACCCAAGGCAGTTCTAAAGTTCCAAAGAATACTTTTGGTTTTTTTGGTTTTTAAATGATTTTTATTAGAATATTATAAAGTTACATCGAAAGAGAGGGATAGAAAAGTACGAAAATAGGAAATAAAAAAAAAAAACAAAAAAGGGGAGAAAAAATTACCACCCATTTCCCACCAACCATTCCCCCCCCCCTTTTTTTTTTTTTTTTTTTTGCATCAGACACGTAAAGAGGGGGAACAATACTGGTAATAGGAAAGTAGAAAAATGGTAAAGAAGAAAGAAAGAGAAAAAGAAAAAAAAGTGAAGGAAATAGTTTATGGTGCGGAGCTTCCAGTCCATTCCACAGAGATGTGAGCTTCAGTTTGAAAACCAAAATAAAAAATGTTTTCTTTATGTCGTCGCTATCCGAATATTTTGATTATCTTATTTATATATTAATATTAATCTTCATTTTTTCCTGCAAGTACTTTTTGAGTTGGTTCCAATCGGTTTGATTTTCCTTTTTCTGATTTTTAATTATCTGTGACAGTCTATCCATATTCATAAATTCTCCAATCTTGGAGATCCAGTTCTCTATTATTGGGGGGTCTTTGTCTTTCCATTTTTGGGCAATCGTAATTCTCGCTGCGGGTGTGAGATAAAAAAGAACATTTTCTTCGTTTTTCCCGATTTCAAAATCCGTTATATTCAACAGTTAGTATTTGGGTTTCAATTCGTATTTTATTTTGATAATATTTTGACAGGGCCTGTGGATTGTTATCCAGTATTTCTTAATGATCTTACAATTCCACCACATGTGGTGGTATGATCCCATTTCTCTTTTGCATTTCCAACATTGGTAGTTATGGTTCTTGTAAAATTTGGCTAAATATACTTTTGAAACGTGTAAAATGTTGGACTGTTATCAAACCATCCATAACATTATAACTTAATTTACAACACACAATTGATAGAAACAAATGCAGTATGTCATCCCTTCCGGGATTTCGGTTGATTGAGAAAGCCTGAGGGTTTCTTGATTAAATTGTGGGATTGACCAATTGGGGGATTTATGATGGAATCATTGTCATGCATGGAAGTGCAGATCGTTTTTCCTGTTTGCTCTGCAGGTGATCCCCGTTACCACCCATTTAGTGAACAACGGCAGCGGAGTTGGAGTCTTGCAGTGCCTGGAGCACATGATTGGTGCCTTGAGAGGCAAAGTCCTAGAGGTACACGCTATGTTTGACTCTTATTGAGATTTCTTTTGGCCTACAAACCCCAATCTATGTCTGCACATGTCTGGTGGTCTTCTGCTGTCCTCATTCCTCCTCGTTGTCTTTTTTTTTCAGATCCACAACCATTTCTCCCACAAGCCCATTATCCTCATTGGCTGGAATACAGGAGCCCTGGTGGCCTGTCACGTACGTCCAATCCACTCTCTTGGGCCTGAAGCTTTTTAGTGGTCACTTTTGAATTGGTGGCTTTTGCAGCCTGTTTTGGTTCCACCCCTAGGTTTCGGTGATGGAGGACGTCACTGCTGTTGTGTGTCTCGGGTTCCCTCTCTTAACAGTGGATGGACCAAGAGGGGTAAGAACAGAAGATGCTTAATGGTTTCAATGTTTCTTAACTTCTAGAGGTACATTCCTTTAGTGGTTACATTTATAATCTTTCATAAAACAACTCTTAAGAGGACTGTTCTTTCCGCTAGACAGGTTTTAAACTTATTTCCTTCAAAATGTATTTCTCTCCAAATTCTTTTTTAAAAAAACTTTGTGTTTTTAAATGCATTTTAACTGTACCCTCAACTTGCTTCTGATACGATAAATAAATAAATAATAGACCATTAACCAAATCCAGAGGGTAGGGGTATATTGGTTACATTCTCCTGCTTTTCCTTGTTTTTAAAACTGGATCTATTTATTGTCTTCACAGAATGAAATTTCTACTCTGTGTGCTTTATAGGCTGTGTGTATTTACATTCAGGAAGTCCCTGTGTTGCCATCCACTGGCCTCAGTGAATCCTGGGTGTTTCCTAAGCTTTGAAAGGACCTGATTGGTTGTTTCCTGTGGCAGGATGTTGACGACCCTCTTCTGGACATGAAGACTCCGGTTCTTTTTGTGATTGGCCAGAACTCCCTCCAGTGCAACAGCGAAGCCATGGAGGATTTCCGGGAGAAGCTTCGGGCTGAAAACAGCTTGGTGGTGGTTGGAGGAGCCGATGATAACCTCAGGTATCAAGCAGAATCCACAGAGATTGTATTCCTTTGGGAGACGTTACATCTGGCCACAGATTGTTTTTAACCAGTTTTACTTATTTGCATATCGTTTACCATATATACTTGAGAATAAGCCAACCTGAATATAAACCAGGGCACCTAAGTTTACCACAGAAAACTGGGAAAGCATATTGACTCAAGTATAAGCCGAGGGAGGGAAATACAGCAGCTACTGATCAATTTCAAAATAAAAATAGATACCAATAAAATGACATTAATTGAGGCATCCGTAGGTTCAATGTTTTTGAATATTTGCCGTATTTCAAAGAAAAGCAAAAAATTAACTCTGTAAGTGGAAAAGGTGGGTCAACAAAAACAATATGGTATCAACAATAACATAATAATAATAGTAATAATAATAATAACAACTTAATTTGTACCCTGCCCTATCTCTCCGTGCGACTCAGATCAGCTTCCAATATAGTAACAGGCAAACATTCAATGCCTGTATAAACAATGCAGAGGAAGATATAGATCTACAATTATATATACTAATTTCACATATGCATTTCTCACTGAAACGTTTGCATTTCCCTCCTGCAATATTTGCAAGCCCTATATATCTTAGTTTATATTTATCTAGACATTTCCCTCTATATGTGTGTGTGTATGTATGCATTTCCTCTACAATATTTGCAAGCCCTATTTATTTATATTCATATCATCCTAGACATGTCTATATATATCTGTGTGTGCATTTTCCCCTGTAATATTTGCAAGCCCTATATATCTACATTCATATCTATCTATCTAGAGATCTCGCTACAGATAATTATATCTATATAGGATTTGCAGAGACTGTCAAACATATGAGGGGAAAATTCATATATAAAATTATTTTTATATATGCACATATACATGCACACATAGATATACAGATATATAGGTACCTCTATATATTTATTGATATTTATATAGGATTTGCAGAGACTTGCAAACATGTGAGGGGAAAATTCATATATAAAAAGAATGTATGCATATAGATACAGATATACAGGTACATGGAATTCTCTAGATATCTATATGCATATAGGATTTGCAAAGACATGCAAACATATAAGGGGAAATTAATGTATATAGATAGATACAGATATATAGGTACATAGGGATTGCAAAGGCTTGCAAAGGGAAATGCCTATATATCTGTAGGAAGGATTAACAAATATTTCAGAGGGAAATGCTTCGATAAGATGAATGGATCTTACTGACTTGCAAGGGCTTCTCTCCCCCTCCTTTCCCTTTTCAAAACATTCCAGCCTGGGAGGAGAAGCAGATCAAGCAGAAAAGAAAACACACTGTTTAGGGAGGGGAAGGTGAGAGAAAAATAGATCATACATTGCAAGCAATGGCCTCCAGGCTCTGCTGCCCAGCCTTGACTCCGTTATAAGCCGAAGGAGGCTTTTTCAACCCATAAAAAGTTCTGAAAAACTCAGGTTATCTTTTATATACAGTACTCATGTTTAACAATATTTTTTTAATGTCTTACAAGCCCCTTGGAATTCTGAACAGGAAAAAGGTGGGGCATATAAAATAGCAACAACAATATCATGAAACAAGAATGATTTTTTTTTGTCCTGATCTGTAACATCAGGACTGTAAATATCCATTCTCTTTGGCGTTCAATTTAAGCTTTGAAAAACTGAATTAAATACACAAAGCTCCCCCTACAGCAGGTTAGTTC